>NC_057810.1:451345467-451568240 GCF_018294505.1 Triticum aestivum | reverse complement strand
CACTGTTCATCCAATCGATCGGCTTCAGTTAGCAGCAGTAACGAAGGAATCGCTCGATCGAGTTCAGTTAACAGCCATCGACCGATCGCTCGGCTTCAGTAACGCGTAGCCTGCAGTGCAATCGCTCGGGTTTAGTTAGAGCCCAACGCCTTGCTCGGGTTCAGTTAGAGCCAATGCCTCACACACACGCGTGTACATGTATGAGAGAAACACGCATCGCTCGGCCCCCGACCGCCTACCATAACCAGGAACTACCCAAAATTTTCCGAGCCCTCTCTTCTACCACGGTTTTTTACGTCATGCACGGCCCAAAGAATCTCATGCAGCTGTGTCTCCGGCCCGCCCAGGACGAAAAGCCCATTTTCTGTCATGATTTTTTGTCATAGAAATAGGAGCCCACCACATCTATGATGATACCGGGTTTTGTCACAATTATCGTCATAGAAGTGTCATATGTATGACAGAAAAAATTTCGTTCGGCCCAAAATGTCACGGATGTGTCTTTTTTTGTAGTGGGGGTACATAGCTGCTTCGAAAGCAGCGCATGAAGGAGTTTAGATGAAGGAGTTCATATCTGATCTGGGTGTAATACCCAGTGCATTGGGTCCAATGAAAATCTTTTGTGACAACACTGGAGCAATTGCCTTGGCGAAGGATTCAAGGTTTCGCAAGAGAACCAAACACATCAAGAGACGCTTCAACTCCATTCGTGAAAAGGTCAAATATGGAGAAATAGAAATTTGCAAAATACATACGGATCTGAATGTAGGAGACCCATTGACTAAACCCCTTCTGCGAGCAAACCCCTTCTCGATCCTTTCAATTGGTATCAGAGCTTTGGTCTCCATTGCTTTGGTTTAAACACCATTGGAGGAAGATGGATGAGTCTACTTTGGGGAGTCTTAGACATAGAGTGCCTATACTTGATGGGGAGTACTTTCATGAGTGGAAAAATGAGATGCTTGTGATTTTCAATGAATATCATTTGACAAGTACATTGCTAGCCCTTGTGCACCTCATGTTGATCCCATGCATCCTACCCTTGATGAATCAATTAACATGATTCGCAATCTTAGAACTGTTAATCTTATTACTAGAGGCTTGCCTAGAAAGTTGATCGGATGTTTGCCTACTCTTAAGTGTGCCTACACCATATGGAAATTTCTTGAGGAACGTTTTCCAAATTATTCCTTGAAAAATCTAGAAGAAATTCTCCATAAGTCTATTGCCTTGAGTAAGATGAATTCCAATGATCCTATGTTTGGTGATTGTCCATTTGAGCTTACAAACCTTATGCGTGCCAAAGGAGATGTTGGAATTATTAGTGATTTTATTTCCGAAGCTATTAAAATTCACAAAGAAGATCATTGTCAAACTCACTCTAATGAATCACCCTCTCTAGGATTTGATCCACCACATGGCGATGTTGAACATGGACACGATGATGAGGACGATGATAGTGACTTTGATCTTGATGATGCAATGAGAAACTTTGGTCTTATGGCAAATCTTTGGGGACATATGGCAGGAGGAAAGGAATGGGTTCTTGATAGTGGATGTACCGATCACATGACCGGAGATAAAGATATGTTTCGTGATCTTGCTGAAAACGATGGTCCTCGAAAGTATGTCACTTTTGGTGACAACTCAAAGGGTAAGGTGGTTGGCCTCGGTAAGGTGGCTGTCGGTGTCAAAACCGACGGATCTCGGGTAGGGGGTCCCGACCTGTGCGTCTAGACGGATGGTAACAGGAGACAAGGGACACGATGTTTTTACCCAGGTTCAGGCCCTCTCGATGGAGGTAAAACCCTACTCCTGCTTGATTAATATTGATGATATGGGTAGTACAAGAGTGGATCTACCACGAGATCAAGGAGGCTAAACCCTAGAAGCTAGCCTATGGTATGATTGTTCTGTCCTACGGACTAAAACCCTCCGGTTTATATATACAATCGAGAGGGCTAGGGTTACACAGAGTCGGTTACAATGGTAGGAGATCTACATATCCGTATCGCCAAGCTTGCCTTCCACGCCAAGGAAAGTCCCATCCGGACACGGGGCGAAGTCTTCAATCTTGTATCTTCATAGTCTTGGAGTCCGGCCGATGGTGATAGTTCGGCTATCCGGACACCCCCTAGTCTAGGACTCCCTCAGTAGCCCCTGAACCAGGCTTCAATGAAGACGAGTCCGGCGCGCATATTGTCTTCGGCATTGCAAGGCGGGTTCCTCCTCCGAATAATTCATAGAAGATTTTGAACACCAGGATAGTGTCCGGCTCTGCAAAATAAATTCCACATACCACCGTAGAGAGAATAATATTTACACAAGTTCAATCTGCTGACGTATTTCATGGCATGACGTCACGCCACGGCCAAGCCTTTATTCGAATTATTTTTATTGTTTCACCTCAGCGCGTTTAGTGAAGCGGTTTCCTTGGCACGTCTTGTCAAAGCAGAGATCATGTCCCCTTATTCCGGGATTCTCATCAATACGGACGTGGGTAACGCAACCGCGCCCGTTGGCATGCCCCCTCCATCGAAGGCGAGTCCCAAACGGTCACGGGGACGGCTCTTGGTATTCTACCCCTTTATAATGAGACCAAGGCCTGCTCCTTTTCTTCAATGTCAATCGAATTCGCCCCTCGCCTCGAGTTCCAACACCCAAGGTTCCAGATTCGGGCGCTTCGGACCCTTGACAATGTCCGGGTCCGACCTACAAGGCCGGTGGATGCCTTCTTCCGTCACGGAAGAAGATGTGCTAAAGCTGAGAGACGCCAGGTATCTGACCGGCGAAATTTCGCATCGGCTGCCCGATCAAGGGCAAGTCATTCCTACTCCCGAGCCTGGTGAGAGCGTGGTGTTCGTGTCCCAGTTCCGTCGAGGTTTAGGCTTCCCGATGGACCCTTTCGTGAGGGGGCTCATGTTTTATTACGGGCTGGAATTCCATGACTTGAATCCGGAGTCCATCCTCCACATCTCATCGTTCATTGTTGTATGTGAAGCCTTCCTCCACACTACCCCTCACATCGGTTTGTGGCTCAAGACCTTTAACGTGGAGCCGAAGATGATTGAGGGGCGGCAGGCAGAGTGCGGAGGGGTAGTTATAAGCAAGAGGGCAGACGCTCCATGGCCCGAGGGCTTCTTTCAAGAGGAGCTTAGTTTGTGGCAACAGGAGTGGTTCTGCATCACCGCCCCCAGGGGCACCAGATGGGTGGCGCCACCCGCCTTTCGCTCGGGCCCTCCACAACGGCTGGCATCATGGGTCAACAAAGGGCTTGACTGGGGGCCTTCCAAGGACGTACCTTATTGCAGGGCCGTATTCGAGACCTCCAAGAGAGGGAGATCAATCTGGTCGTAGTGGGGCAGCTCATGCTGATCCGGCACCTTCTGCCCTGCAAATGTCGCCCCCTTCATCTGTGGGAATTCAATCCGGAGGGACCGCGAGCTCTCCAACACTTCATGGGCGAGACACCCCGTGGAGATGTATAAACTGTTCTTCGGATCACAAGAAATGTGTCCGGACTTGACCGAGGAAGCAGGTCTGAGCTGCAATCGCCCGGATACTCAAGTAAGTAGCCCTGTGCCCGGACATGCTATCCGTACATTTATCGTAAACTTGCCCTTTAAAGAGCTGTCCCTTGACCAGGAGTGGATAGCAAAAGCAAAACTGATAAGGTGTCTGGGCCCCCTCCCTGAGACCACACCGGATCCCATGTTAACCAAGATGCTGGAGGTTGCACCTTTGGAAGAGGGCGAAGGGAGTAACAGGAAAGCTACCGCCTCCGCTAAGGAGGCCTTTGAGGAAGGGGGGTCGAGGATCCCTCCCTCCAAGGGGAGAAGAGGACAGCTCCTGAAGATCCGGAGGTCAAGGCCTCAAAGCAGGGGAAGAAATCTTCGCCAGAGGGTCCTGCGCCAGGAGAGGCCCCGGCTGCACTATTTCCCCAAGGGAATCATCCCTCCAGCGAGCCGTAAGTAGAAAGGGGAGTTTTGTAATAAGGGACATCCCTGTTTTTATTTCTAAAGATGACCAAAGTTTTTACCTTGTAGTTCGGACCTCAGCCCTTCTCAGCAGAGCTCATCTTTGGGGGATCTTCGTCCGGAGATGATGGAGAGCGAAATGCCTCCATCTGCCACGCCATCGGGCGGGGCGGACGACCCTGAGGTGTCGTCGCGGAGGGTTTCCCCGAGTCCGGCGGGGCCGGGAGGTCCGGCACCAACTGGTGTGCGGTCGGAGGAGCTGAAGGATCTGCTCGGGCGAGCATCTATCTCAGAAGATCACCGTGCCTTAATGGGTACGGTGATTGAAAGGATTTCATCCGCTAAGAGCGGATTGCATGAAGCCGTCAGAAGTTTACTGACGGGGTTTGAGGTATGCGGAAATGATGTACCTTCTGATAGTTTTGCATATAGAATGCGCCCTGTATAGATAGTAGCCCCTGAGTCTCGGTACGTTGTCAGAAGTGACGGCGTGCCGTGGATCATAATCTCAGTGTAAAGATGTCACCCTTCCTACTTAGGGGGCGAAGCGTTCGGTGGCCAGCCGTACTGATGGAGTTGCCGAACTAAAGCGGCAACTGGATGTTGCGGATGCGGACATCGCGCTGGTTAATAAGCGACTTGACGAGTCACAAGGTATGTGGCTTCTCCACGAACACCTGGTAAGGGAGTTTGAAGCCTGTGCCTTACTACATGTATGCTTAATGCAGATGGTGCCGCTGCTATGGAGGACCTTCAGGCAGAGCTGGCCCGAGCCAAGGAGGAAGCCAGAACAAGTAATGCGGCTGCCTTGAAGGCGGATGAAGAGCTAAAAACCGAACAGGCTGCTCACTACCGAAGTAGGGAGGGAATGGCCGAAATGGCCGTAAAGCTGAAGGATGCTACCGACCGCTATGAGTTTCTTGAAAGAGAACACCGAGCGGAGCAAGAGGACCTGAAGAAGCCCTCCGCGATGAGAGCTATAAAGGAGGAGCTACGTTAGGCCGGGGATATTGCGGCCGGAAAGCCCTTTCTGCTGCGTAGGAAGTTCACGGATCAGAAGTATGCTTAGTTGGGCCAGTTGTGGGGTGTGGAGGATGCCTATCTTAATTTGGCGGCGAGTGCCGCAGACGCGGTTGCACACTTCCGAGGCCAGAAGGATCACGGAATGGAAGAGCTTTTTCGGTCGCAATTCCATAGTCCGGAGCGTCCACTTCCATTGACCGATCGGTTAGCCGAGTGGGCTGAGCTGAATAGGTTGTCCAGACTTGCCATGAAGGATGTCGTGGCTCATCTGTGGCCGGAAAGGCCCGAGCCGAAGAGTTATTTTGGCTTGGTGCAGCAGTTCCTTGATGCGGTGCCACATATCAAGGCGATGAAGCGGTCGGCATGCATAGAGGGTGCACGAATGGCACTCGCCCGTGTCAAAACATACTGGGCAGAGATGGAGGCCACCGGCGTTGCTTCCCAGGATTCGGACAGGAGCCGATTACCAGCCGAGCACTATTTTGGGGAAGTCCTGCAGGGCGCTCGTTTAATAGAGACGCAGTGATCGAAAAATGTTATGTTTAAATGACATGTATGATTTGTGAAGCCATGCTTCGAATATAATATAAGGGCTTTTTATACTTGTGCGTTCAAGTGTTGAAATTCCTCATGTGCGGCCATTGACGTATATGTGTATATAACCTGAAAGATGGCAGTCTTCGGCTTCAGCCCCCACGCACATAGTGCGGGGGTGTTTGCAAAAAATAGCGCATTTTCACACTTAATCCAATGTCTTGGTCCTGTGAAGGAGGTGATAGCGTAGAAAACTAGGCAACCGGACTATAATGCTTTATCACTTTCACTTAGCCATAGGAGTTCAATGGTGGGGCTACTATATAACCCCTAGGGGCACTGCACTCTCTGAATTTCGGGGCGCGTATGTGCCAAACCGGGAAACGGTCCTTTGTTAAAGCGAAGGAATTCTAAACATTCCGATGGTCGATCGAGTGGTTGACCAGTCTCTCGCTATATCATGACAGTCAGTTTTCGGCTTTCTCTACTGAGCTGCTCACCTAGACGAACCGGGGCACAATCGCAGTAGTTCTCCTGGTGCCGCGTTAGCCGATAGAGCGGAACGTAAGGCAGCAAAACATAGGAGCCGGGCAAACCCAACATTTGACCAAAGACATGATTCAGAGCTGATGCATATAAGGCCTAAATCAAGACGCCGAACACTCCCTAAGGTATTCGGTCTTTATGAAAACGGGCAAAACAATGCCCTAAGCCCCTGGTGTCCAGGTACGCGCAAAATTTCTGACGCGGCCGATGCCAAAACACCAGCCTCCTCCTTGGTTATAGTGAGGAACCGGGGGATGTGCATCAACAAGAGACAATAAGAAAGGTTTACGCAGGGTCTTAATCTAAAAAGAATCCTTGTAACGGGTCCCTACTGCATGTCTGCGCCTGTGTCTCCGTTGTGCCGTATCCTGGACGGGTGTAGCATGGTGTTCATCTGTAGAAGAGAAGAACTTAGTTTGAAAAAGGATCGTGCGAAAAATGTATAAACAGAGTATAATTCAAAAAACGAGTAAAACTGAGCTTTATTGTCTCTTATTGTACATGCATGCAGCCCCTTGTAAGGGGGTACGCGGCTGGTAAGCCCCTTGTTTATTTGCGCCGCACTCGCCTAACCGTGTCCGGGGTCTGGACGACCTGTTTGGGGGCTTTGATCGGCAAGCCGGATTGATGTGTGGCTGTCAAGGCAGTCTCACTTTCTTCCTTATTAGAGGAACACTCGAGGTTTCCCTTTAATGAGATTATGCCACGTGGACCGGGCATTTTGAGTGTAAGAGATGCATAATGCGGTATTGCGTTAAAGCGGGCGAAAGCTTCACGTCCCAATAGTGCTTGGTAGCCACTTTTAAATGGGGCGATGTGGAAGACTAGCTTTTCGCGACGGGAGTTGTCGGATGAGCCGAACACAACTTCTAGTGGTACAGAGCCCGTACAATGGGCATTTGGGCCTGGCATCACTCCTTTAAAGGAAGTGTTGCTATGGCGTATTTTGGTTGGGTCTATCCCCATTCTGCGGATTGTGTCCTGATATAGCAGGTTTAGATCACTGCCGCCGTCCATTAGGACTTGTGTAAATTGCAGTCCGTCGATTATAGGATCTAATATCAGGGCAGTCCATCCTGCGTTCCGGATAATTCCGGAGTAATCCTAATGGTCGAAGGTTATTGGTTTTGACATCCAGTGTCTGGACTCCGCTGGAGTGGACCGTGCGGCGTGCATTTTAATGGGCGCCGCTCTATTTTTGCCAGTTATCACATGAAGTGAATTTACTGTTTTCACCTCTTGTGGGAAATTCCTTTGTTTGCCGGTGCTCTGCTTGTGGAGTTCATCATCGTCCTCACTTGGTGTTTCGATCCCCTTGTGTTCGGCATTAAGTCGGCCGGACTGTTTGAAGACCCAACAATCTCTGTGGGTATGGTTTGCAGGCTTCTCGGAGGTGCTGTGGATTTGGCATATCCTGTCCAAGATTCTGTTTAGGTTGGATAGCTCGTCGCTGTTGTCCTTGAGAGGCAGTGTTTTGTTGTTTTGTCGAGAGCTTTTGAACCCGGCATTGACTGCCGTGTTCTTTGGGCCGTTTCCCTTAGTTCGGCGCTGGTCCTTTTTGCGTCATGGTTTCCCATTTCCATCCCTGACTTCGGATGTACTTGGGTCACTGGTGCTGCATCTTGCCAGCCAGCTATCATCTCCCGCGTAAAGCGGGTCATGAGGCTTGTTAGTGCGGCCATTGTCCTTGGCTTTTCCTGGCCGAGGTGTCTGGCGAGCCATTCGTCTCGGACGTTATGTTTGAAGGCTGCTAAGGCTTCGGCGTCCGGATAGTCGACTATTTTGTTCTTTTTGGTGAGGAACCTGTTCCAGAATTTGCGGGCTGACTCTCCGGGCTGTCTTGTTATGTGACTTAAATCGTCTGCATCCGGAGGGCGGACATAAGTCCCCTGAAAATTTGCCCGAAACGCATCCTCGAGCTCTTCCCAACTTCCAATGGTATTTTCTAGGAGGCCTTTGAGCCAATGGCGGGCTGGCCCTTTGAGCTTGAGGGGTAGGTATTTTATGGCATGGAGGTCGTCTCCTCTGGCCATATGTATGTGCAGGATGTAATCCTTGATCCAGATTCCAGGGTCTATTGTTCCGTCGTATGCCTCTATGTTTACGGGTTTGAATCCCGCTGGAAATTCATGATCCAGCACCTCATCGGTGAAACATAAGGGGTGTGCGGTGCCCCTGTATTTGGGTGTGCCGTGATTTTCGAATACTCGATGTGTTGTTTTGCTTTCTGAAGCTTGCTTTCTGGACCCATAAATGGACCTGACCGGTCCATCCTCTTTACGAGGATCCTTATATGGATCACGTGCCGGCTTGCGTGCGGCGCCGCTTGCCGCTCTTTGTTTGCCATGTGGTCATCCATTCGACCGGGCGGCCTCGTTGTTTTTTGATTATGGGGGCTCTACGGCCTCCTCGTCAAATTCGGGCAATAGTTTGCGCTTTGGGTAGCTCTTTCCTTGGCGACTGTCGCCGTATTTGTCTGCGGTCTTGATTACTTTGCTCCATCTCATTTTGAATATGTCTTCCGCTGTTTTGAGCTTCCGCTTCTGCTTCTTCAGGCTTCGTGCAGTAGAGACGAGCCTTTTGTGGAGGTTCTTCTGCTCCAACAATGTGTCCGGTGTAAGATCATTCGGACTGTTGTTTTCTCCAGGGGTGGATTGCTTATTTAATTCATCCTGTTCGGATAGTTCCTCGGGGGCATGTTCGTCGTCGACCGGTCCTCCCTGCTCTATGGCTGGATCTACATGGGTGCTGTCGTTGTCGAGGCGGGACTTTTGGTGGTGCTTGCGTCGCCGTTTCGGCTATTTTTCGGGGGAATTATCCTTCGCAGAGTCCCGTTGTTCCTCGTTATCGCTTCCTTTAGGTGTATCCACCATATATATATCGTGAGTTGAGGTGGCCTTCCAGTACCCTGTGGGTGCTGGTTCTTGGTCGTCTTCGGCATCGTCGTCCATACCGTCCATGTCTTCGGAGTCGAAGTCTAGCATATCGGTTAAGTCATCGACAGTGGCTATAAAGTGGGTGGTGGGTGGGCTTTGAATTTCTTCGTCGTCCGCATCCCAACCGTTCTGACCATAATCCGGCCAGGGCTCTCCTGATAAAGAGAGACACTTTAGCGAATTCAAGATGTCGCCGAAAGGTGAGTGCTGAAAGATGTCCGCAGCGGTGAACTCCATGATCGGCGCCCAATCGGATTCGATTGGCAGGGGCGCGGAAGGTTCAGGGTCTAAAAAAGAGTGCGGCAACTTGGAGTCACAAGCTTCATGAGGGACAGGGTTGGTATTCGGCTCCATCGCCGTAGAGGTAGCAGCCCCGGAGGTGGTGTCCAACCACCCATCCTCGATTGGCGCCGTCTGCTCCGAACTAAGGGTCGGAGCGGACTCTTGTGCGGCCTCCCGGACACTGTCCGGCAGCAGAGCTAAATCATGCCCATCGTGACAGTGTGGCACGCCTGGCTGTGGCTCAAATCCATCGAAGATCAAGTCTCCGCGGGTGCCGGTCGTGTAGTTCAAACTTCCGAATCTGACCTGATGGCCAGGGGCGTAGCTTTCGATCTGCTCCAGATGGCCAAGTGAATTGGCCCGCAGTGCGAAGCCGCCGAATACGATGATCTATCCGGGGAGAAAAGTCTCACCCTGGACCGCGTTGTTGTTGATGATCGAAGGAGCCATCGGGCCTATAGGCGATGACACAGAGGAACTCTCAATGAAAGCACCAATGTCGGTGTCAAAATCGGTGGATCTCGGGTAGGGGGTCCCGAACTGTGCGTCTAGGCGGATGGTAACAGGAGACAAGGGACGCGATGTTTTTACCCAGGTTCGGGCCCTCTCGATGGAGGTAAAACCCTACTCCTGGTTGATTAATATTGATGATATGGGTAGTACAAGAGTGGATCTACCACGAGATCAAGGAGGCTAAACCCTAGAAGCTAGCCTATGGTATGATCGTTCCGTCCTACGTACTAAAACCCTCCGATTTATATAGACACCGGAGAGGGCTACGGTTACACAGAGTCGGTTACAGTGGTAGGAGATCTACATATCCGTATCGCCAAGCTTGCCTTCCACGCCAAGGAAAGTCCCATCCGGACATGGGGCGAAGTCTTCAATCTTGTATCTTCATAGTCTTGGAGTCAGGCCGACGGTGATAGTTCGGCTATCCGGACACCCCCTCGTCTAGGACTTGCGGATTTCTGTTTCAATGTCCTATTCACTGAAGTAGATTAACAAGTGTTGCATAGAGATTATCATAAAATGGTCTTTATCGGTATACGTAGAGGTGATCTATACATTGTTGATTTCACTAAAAAGGCTCAACCTAGAACTTGCTTCATTACTAAATCCTCCAAATGTTGGTTATGGCATAGACGATTTGGTCATGTTGGCATGCGAAACCTTGACAAGCTTATTAAAGGAAATCATATCCTTGGCATTAACGATGTCATATTTGATAAGAATAGACTTTGTAGCACTTGTCAAGCAGGTAAACAGGTTGGAGGAAGGCATCCTGTGAAGAACATCATGACCACAAGGAGGCCACTTGAGCTACTTCACATGGATCTTTTTGGTCCTAACGCTTACAAAAGTCTCAGTGGAAATTCTTTTGGTCTAGTTATAGTTGATGATTTTTCAAGATTTACGTGGGTGTTCTTTCTCGATGATAAATCACAGGTCCAAAAGATCTTCAAAAACTTCGCTAGGGAGACCCAAAATCAATTTGAAGTGAAGATCAAGAAGGTTCGCAGCGACAACGGAACGGAGTTCAAGAACGCAAATGTGGACACCTTTCTTGACGAAGAAGGGATTTCACATGAGTTCTCGGCTACGTACACACCTCAACAAAATGGAGTTGTTGAGAGGAAGAACCGGACGCTCATCGAAATGGTGCGAACGATGCTTGATGAATACAAGATGATGAAGCATATTTGCGCAGAAGCGGTTGAGACAGCTTGTCACGCAACAAATCGCTTGTATCTTCACAAGCTACTCGGCAAGACGCCATATGAGCTCCTCACCGGTAACAAACCCCAAGTTGGATACTTTCGAGTATTCAGCTCAAAGTGCTACATTCTTGATAAGCATCGTCGTTATAAAGTTGCTCCTAAGTCTCATTAAGGTTTCCTACTTGGTTATGGCTCAAACTCTCACACTTATAGTGTCTACAATAATTTCACCCGAAAGGTTGAAGAGACGGTATGTGTGAAGTTTGATGAATCTAATGGCTCGCAAGTAGAGCAATTGCCAATTGATGTAGGAGACAAAGATCCTTCGGAAGCAATCCAAGACTTTTCTATTAGAAAGATTCGTCCAACGGAGGTGAAGGAGAGTACCTCGTCCGTCCAAGTGGAAGCTTCCACCTCACGACAAGGTGAACCAATAGTTGACACAGAAGCATCCACAAGTGGGACACACCAAGATGAAGAAAACGAGGAAGTGCATCAAGATGATTGCCAACAACCTCCTTCTCCACCACGATAAGAGAACGACAACGTCAACAACGAAGAAGGCCAAGAAGAAGAACAAGATGAAGAAGATGTTCAACCAAGATCCAAGCAAAAGCTTTCACGAGTTAGAGCAAGAATTGCTAAAGACCATCCCGTCGAGCAAATCTACAATGATATCCAAATCGGGAGAATCACTCGCTCTAAAACTCGTTTAGCTAACTTTTGTGAACACTATTCATTCATCTCTAGCATTGAACCTATGAAGGTTGAAGAAGCGTTGGAAGATCCGGATTGGATAAATGCCATGCATGAAGATCTACACAACTTTGAGAGAAATCAAGTTTGGACATTGGTTGAGAAGCCCGACAACAACCACAACATCATCGCTACCAAATGGGTGTTTCGCAACAAGCAAGATGAATATGGAAAAGTAGTTCGCAACAATGCACGTCTCGTCGCCCAAGGCTACACTCAAGTTGAAGGTATGGACTATGGTGAGACATATGCCCCTGTTGCTAGACTTGAGTCCATTCGCAACTTACGTGCCTATGCTAATCACCATGATATCACCTTGTACCAAATGGACATTAAAAGTGCTTTTCTAAATGGTGATATAGAGGAGGAAGTTTATGTTAAGCAACCTCCCGGCTTTATCAATCCTAAGAAACCTAATCATGTTTACAAACTTCACAAAGCCCTTTATGGTCTTAAACAAGCTCCTAGAGCGTGGTATAAATGCTTAACAAAGTTCCTTATTGAAAAAGGCTTTGAAATTGGAAAAAATGATTCTACTCTTTTTACTAAAAGGGTTAATGGAGAATTATTTGTATGACAAATCTATGTTGATGATATTATATTTGGTTCTACTAACCCTCACTTTAGTGAAAAGTTTGGAAAGCTAATGTCGGAGAAGTTTGAGATGTCGATGATGAGTGAACTCAAATTATTTCTCAGTTTGCAACTCAAGCAAACTAAGGAAGGTACATTTGTCTCACAAACAAAGTACACCAAGGACTTATTCAAGAAGTTCAATATGCAAGAATGCAAAGGTATGACTACACCCATGCCTACTAGTGGACATCTTGATTTGACCAAAGATGGTGAACCGGTTGATCAAAATGTTTATCGCTCTATGATTGGCTCATTATTATATCTATGTGCTTCTCGTCCCGATATTATGCTGAGTGTGTGCATGTGTGCACGATATCAAGCAGCTCCTAAAGAATGTCATCTTAAGGTCGTGAAAAGGATAGTGATATACTTAATACATACACCAAATTTTGGCATTTGGTATCCAAAGAGGGCCTCTTTTAATCTTGTTGGCTACTCCGACTTGGACTATGCTGGTGACAAGGTTGACAGAAAATCCACTTCGGGTACTTGTCAATTTCTTGGTGGATCTCTTGTGTCTTGGTCTTCCAAGAAACAAAACTCGGTATCCTTATCCACCGCCGAAGCGGAATACATTGCCGCTGGTTCATGTTGTGCTCAGTTACTCTAGATGACCCAAACTCTTAAAGATTATGGGATATATGTGAACCATGTTCCATTTCTTTGTGACAATGAAAGTGCTATCAAGATTGCTCACAATCTTGTGCAACACTCTCGAACTAAGCATATTGAAGTTTGTCATCATTTCATTCGAGATCATGTTGCCAAAGGGGACATTGATCTTAAGCATGTTCGCACCGAAAAGCAATTGGCGGATATTTTCACTAAACCACTTGATGAGAAAGTGTTTTGCAGGTTAAGAGGTGAATTGAACAACATTGATGCTTCAAACTTGGAGTAGGAACTCCATTTGATACATGCAAGACATGAGCCTATGACTAATCCTTGATATTTCTCTTATGATGATAATTTTATGTCTTGGATATAATTGCACCTTGCATGTTATCTAACCTGTGTAGGTACTTATATGAATATAAAACAATGAGATTGCAACTCACTCACATCTTGAGAAATCTCTACATCACCAAGCACTACTAGGAAAACCCTAGTACTAGTGCGGGTTTTGAGGCTAGCAGCAGCGCGGGCAGACGCGCTACTAATAAGGCGCTACAGCTAACTCATAGTAGTAGCGCGGCCCTAACCCGCGCTACTACTGTTGACGATATCAGTAGCGCTTTTTGTGAACGCGCTACTATTAACTAGCTGTAGCGATTTCGCCATCCCTCGCTACTGCTATATCTTTCATCATTTTCCCATTACCCCTTTCCCTTTCAGTTCTCCTTTCAGATACTAGATACTAGGTACTGCTAGTAGATATCAAATTCATAAACCATTACTAGGTAGTACACCCTTCGTTCCAAATTACTCGTCGTGGATTTAGTTCAAACCACGACGAGTAATTTGGAACGAAGGGAGTACTAGATAACAATTTCATGCATAGTCAACATGCATCCTCAAGCAGTACAAGGTCATATCAACGGCCATCATCATATGTAGTTCTAGATGATATCGACGACGATCATCATATGTAGTTCTAGATGATATAGCCACACACACATATGCAGTTCTAGATGATATAGCCACACACACATATGTAGTTCTAGATGATATCAAAGACAATCATCATCCTCAAGCCTGGGCGGTTGGTGTTGCTGATAGTAATTAGGATGGCCTGTCCAACACGAAGATTCTTGCCATCGAGGAATTTCTTCCACCCAACCGAGTTTAAGTGTGTGTGACCGTCCGTGTCCACGCGGTAAGTACAGGTTGTGACGGAGCCCCTTGTAGTAAGGCGTAGTCCAGCTGAGCCTTCTTCATCAGGCTCGATACCATAACTCACAGATATGCTCTTTGCCAATTTCTGAATAAGAAAGACATATCAATTAATAAATAGCCTCGCAAATAAGTACATATGGATTATCTACACTATTAATAGTTTCATTAGATTCTACACTAATAAGCATGTGATCGAACTCTACACTAAAACATATCATCGACTAGATTCCACACAACATACCATATCATTGGACTGTACAGTAAGTAATTCACACTATTAATTTGCATTTCTAAGTATAACATACCATATCATGTCGATCAACCATGGTATTTGTCAAGCGGGTCACGAATGGCACCCCAACAAAGTCAACACGTGGCGGAATTATGTCCCAGAGGTTGGACACCTCCTCTTCACTCAGCCTTGTTCTCTGAGCTATGATGGCTTCATGAAGTGGGTCCTCATCATCTTCATCGAGTGGGTCCTCATTATCTTCATCATCTTCATAATCTTTGTCATCTTCATCATCTTCCACCAGGTTGAGATAAATGACAGCTAGCTTGGGTCTTTCTGCTTGGAAGTTGAAGCTGATCAACTCACCACCAGTAAGATGCATGCGAGCGATGAAACGGGCCCATCCATCTCCTCCAATCTGTGACATATTGCGTCCTTTCTCGACCTCCATAGTGTACGGCCCCCCAGGAGCCTCAAATGTCACAGTGTCTCCTGTCAGCTTGTTGAATTTCAACCTCACATTGCATGGGACGATCTGTGTAAAATAACCAAAATGACACAATGCAGTAATGCCAACACTAAAAATAAAATAGTTATTACATTTCATCTAATTTCTTACCGCCGCATGACGAAAACTCGGTTGGAAGTAGATGCCGAACAGCTTGCCAGTTGCAAGGCTGCTGGCGCATCTTGACTTGCACAGTCGACATAGTGGTGGTGGTGGTGGCGCCATTCTTCCTAAAGCAATATGAGCAAAGGATTAAACATCAACTAAATCAAAATGTTCTAAGTGAACTAAATCAACTAGCCTACTAAATCAACTAAATCAAAATGTTGCATATGAACTAGCCTACTAAATCAACTAAATCAAAATGTTCTAAGTCAACTAAATCAACTAGCCTACTAAATCAACTAAATTATATCAACTAAATCACAATGTTGCATATGAGCAGGAGGGAGAAGGAGGGGCGACTCGAGGAGGGAGAAGAGAGTAGGATGGAGGAGGAAGGCGGAGCGAGGAGGGGCCGGACGGCGTGGCCAGTTGAGGGAGGACGGAGGAGGAAGGCGGAGCGAGGAGGGGCCGGCCGGCGCGACCAGTTGAGGGAGGACGGAGGAGGAAGGTGGAGCAAGGAGGGGCCGGCCAGCGGCGAGTGGAGAGGGAGGACGGAGGAGGAGGTCGGTACCGAGTCCAGCAAGGAGGAGGAGGTGACGGCGCGCGGCGCAGACGGAGGAGGGGAGACGGGGGTGGACCGGCGTGCAGCATAGATGGAGAGGATTGAGTGGCTGTGTGTGTGAGTGGATCGGAATGGAGGAGATGGGGAGATGAATGGCTTAGCAGTAGCGCGCTTTAGGAAAAGACGCTACTGCTAAGCTATCTACCAGCAGCGCCTTTCACAATAAAGCGCTACTGCTACGTGTCAGCATGTAAAAATAGACTTTGTTCAATATATCAAAAATACATTGATCATCAACGATCTTTTTCTGTACAATCTGATTTGTCAATATGAGTCCTCACCGGTTTAGGAATAGGTGAAGACTCATATTGCAGCCACAAATTCTACACATAGAGTTCAATGAAGATCAAGTGCTTGTCAAAGTTTGAGAAGTAACATATTTAAGGTGGTAGAAACTCTCTTCACGGAGCGAGGTGGGACTAAATTTTTGTAGGAAACTTAGTAGTAGCGCTTATCTGAGAAATGCGCTGCTACTATGCTACGTAGCTGCAGCGCGCGTTGCTATAACGCGGTGCTGCTATAACTAGCCTCGCGGCGGCCTTGTAGGAATTATAGCAGCAGCGCGTCTTTGAGAGGACGCGCTACTGCTATATTTGTCTCAGCAGCGAGTTTCGTCTCTGCGCGCTACTGCTAGTTAGCAGTAGTGATTTATTTTGAAGCGCGCTGCTGATAAGATTCTGTGTATAGGCTTTTCCCTAGTAGTGAAGTCTCTACACAATGGTGGTTGAAAACAAGGAACCACAAAACCATTCAAACATATCCTTTGACAAATTAATTATTGAAAATTATGATTGTCATTTTGGATACACAAGTGCTCTTCCTTGCAAAACTAACCCATGTAGGTAGATGAACTCAAATTCCAAAGTGATGCTTCCAACTCTTGATGAGCTACATCAATCTTGTGCAACCCACATAAGTTCAACTACATGATCACGATCAACACCACCGCCCAAGGTATGTTATTCCATCTTAGAGAAGCTTTACTTCAAGTCATGGGTCAAAGCAACTCGACAAGATGTGAATACATCAAGATGCTTAAACAAAAAATGGTAACCCCATTTTGAGCTTAAACAATGAGTATGACCCACGATCAAGTGATCTCACTTGACTCCTAAGTCAATATACTCTAACATAGGTGACTTTGTCGCCGACCAATTCTAGATGAAGTTCTCGTGTGTTCTTTTCTGTGCTCTTGCACTTGTCTCATGCATATTTGTTTCCCCTTTCAAAAAAAACTTCATCTAGATTTTCTTAATGTTTCTTTTTGTTCTGCATTCCCTGCATCCAATTCATTGCAAATCCTTCAGTTAATTCCTTGCAAATCCTTGTGATATCTTACTTGTCTAGTGAGCTGAGGTGATAAGTGTTTTCTCTGTGATGAACTCGGTCACACCATTCAACCGAAACCTTTCGGTTCAACCGAAGCATAAAACTCGGTGTCACCGATTTCATTACAGGAAAGATAGCTTGCCACTAGTTTCTGCTTTCTTCTTGATCCAGCTCCACTCAATGATTCTTGTCCTCTACCAGCATCACATTCAACATGCTTCTTTGTTCTGTGACTCAAGGACCAAACCCATTGTGACAAAAAAAACAGAAGAATCCTTCTTGGAAATTGATGTCAAGGGGGAGAGAGAGATCACATCAAAGCTTAATCATATCTATAGGGGGAGAGAATACTCAAGGGAAGAGAGAGTAATCATCAAGGACCCCAGATGCTTGGTGTTCAAGAGGAGAGAAGTCACATGTCTTTAAGAGGGGAAAGATATGTTCATATTTAAGAGGAAGGAAATCCTTGAATTCATCGCACATCCTTACCTTTGGAGACATGTCTATGTTCAAATGTGGTACTTAGTACTCACTCTCTACATGTCATCCCAGTCTTGGTACTCTTGTGGTTTCGTTTGTTCGCTCTGGCCAGTAGGTGTATCTGTGTTATCTAACCTTGTTTACGCAGGTTCATTCCATCCTAAGCAAACTCAAGACCACAAGGTAAGTATATGCATCACAGTCATGTGTATGGGGAATTCTTGCTAATGTAAAAACTGATTGCAAGAAGGACTCGTGGGCATGAAGGTACATTTCCAATATTCACATCTTTTGCTCTGATGCATATAGCCAAGATACATGTAACACATTGCTTACTCTGTTATGCTTATGCATTCGCATGTCCTATATTCCATATTCACATGATTGCATACATGTAGGGGAGCCTATGCATGTTACATGTCTCTCCAAAGCTTTACTTGTTATTCTTTATATCTTTATCTAAATCTTTGATGTATGTTGCCATCAATTACCAAAAAGGGGGAGATTGAAAGCACAAGTGCTCCCTAGGTGATTTTGGTAATTAATGTCAACATATCTCTTGTTGGACTAACACTTTTACCTAGTATGTTTCAGATAAATTCAACAATGCAGTGGCATGGACTAGAGGATGTGGAACCCCTTCAAGATGCTAAGGACAAAGGATTGGCTCAAGCTCCAAGAACAAGACTCTACATTTTCTATTTTAGTGATCCAAGATCACATTGAGTCTATAGGAAAAGCCAATACTCTCAAGATGGGATGAGGTGTTGCTTAATGGCTTGCTTGCTCAAAGTGCTTAGTGATATGCTCCCAAGCCGTCAACTACCTTCTCACATCCACATATGACCCAAACAAAAAGTCCAACTTGGTCCTACCGATTCTTCCGATCCGGCGCCACCGAGTTCAGATGTCATAGCCACTGCCACAAACCCTAGGCAAATCGGTCTCACCGATAGGGATCTCAGTCTCACCGAGATAGGATTGTAATCTCTCTGTGTATGTACATTACCAAGGTCGGTCCCACCGAGTTTGTGTAATCGGTCCTACCGAGATTACAATGCAAACTCTCTGTTCCTCTTCGTAGCATTTCAGTCCAACCGAGATGAGCGAATCGGTCCCACCGAGTTTGCCTGACCAACTCTCTGGTTAGCTTATTACCAAAATCGGTGTCACCGAGTTTGTGTAATCAGTCTCACTGAGATTACGTTATGCCCTAACCCTAACCATATCGGTCCTACTGAGTTGCATGTCGGTCCCACCGAAAATCCTAACAGTCACATCATTTGCTGAATCGGTCCGACCAAGTTTCTCAATTCGGTCCCACCGAGATTGGTAAGTTGTTTGTAACGGTTAGATTTTGTGTGGAGGCTATATATACCCCTCCACCCACTCTTCATTTATGGAGAGAGCCATCAGAACGTGCCTACACTTCCAGGATACATTTTTTTGAGAGAGAACCACCTACTCATGTGTTGAGGCAGGATATTCCATTCCTACCATATGAATCTTGATCTCTAGCCTTCCCCAAGTTGCTTTCGGCTCAAATATTCTTTCCACCAAATCCAAATCCTGTGAGAGAGAGCTGAGTGTTGGGGAGACTATCATTTGAAGCACAAGAGCAAGGAGTTCATCATCAACACACAATTTGTTACTTATTGGAGAGTGGTGTCTCCTAGATTGGCTAGGTGTCACTTGGGAGCCTCCGACAAGATTGTGGAGTTGAACTAAGGAGTTTGTAAGGGCAAGGAGATCGCCTACTTTGTGAAGATCTACCCCTAGTGAGGCAAGTCCTTCGTGGGTGACGGCCATGGTGGGATAGACAAGGTTGCTTCTTCGTGGACCCTTTGTGGGTGGAGCCCTCCGTGGACTCGCGCAGCTGTTACCCTTCGTGGGTTGAAGTCTCCATCAATGTGGATATATGATAGCACCACCTATCGGAACCACGTCTCAAAAATCTCCATGTCTCCAATTTGCGTTTGCACACTCCAATCCCATCCCTTTACATTCTTGCAAGTTGCATGCTTTACTTTCCGCTGCTCATATACTCTTTGCATGCTTGCTTGATATGTATTGTGACTGTTAAACTTGTGCCAAAACTCCACTTCAACTTAAAGAAATTAAAAATTGCACCTTTTCTCACTTAGTGTCTAATCACCTCCCCCCTCTAGACACCTCTTCTCGATCCTTTCACCTAGGAGCAGGCGTTGTCCTAACATCCTCCACTAGAGATAGAGTTCAGTACGTACTCCAAATATTATACATAGACTCCAACAATGCAGCCGACTACGAGGCCTTATTGCATGGTCTTCGGATGGTCGTCTCCATGGGTATACAATGCCTGGAAGTGCGCGGGGATTCAAACCTCGCAATATCTCAAATAAATGGAGATTTCGATGCCAAAGATCCGAAGGTGGCGGCTTACCGTAACGCCGTTCTCAAAATGTCGGCTTGGTTCGAGGGGCTCGAGTTTCATCATGTGGCTCGAGAAAGTAATCAAGCGGAGGATGTCTTTGCTTGCATCGGCGCCAAGCGTGACCCCGTCCCACCTAACACCTTTCTGGAAAGTCTCTTCAAGCCATACATGGTGTGGCAAGGGGAGAGCGACAATACCAGTTCGGACACGACTATAACCCCAGATTCCGAACACACTTATATCATCAGGGGCTCAGCCACCGAAATAACACTGTCGACCATCTTATCATGGCAGTCATTGCCCCATGGACCGAACCCTTCCTGGCCTACCTTAATAGGCGAGAACTCCCCGAGGATCAGAATGAGGCGCGCCACATTGTCCGGCGCTCGAAAACCTAGAAGGTTCACCACGGAGAACTCTACAAGAAAAGCGCTACCAGAGTACTTCAAAGATGTATCAACGAGGAAGAGGGGCGGCAGCTCTTGGCTGAAATTCATGCCGGTCTTGATGGTCACCACGCCACGGCTCGGGCCCTTGTAAGCAAGGCCTTCCGAACAGGTTTGTATTGGCCGATGGCCCGAATAGATGCACAGGACCTTGTCCGACGTTGCCTCCGATGCCAGCTTTTCGCCAACCAAAGCCATATGCCACCCACCGCTCTACAAACAATCCCCATCACTTGGCCTTTCGTGGTCTAGGGGCTTGATATGGTCGAACCCCTTAAAGTAGGAAGCGATAAGAAAAACTATTTCTTGGTCATGGAGGATAAATTCACTAAGTGGATAGAGGTCAAACCAGTTAAGACGACCGAGGCCGGACCAGTGATAGACTTCATATCCGTTGCTGTGCACAGTTATGGTGTTCCACACAGCATCATCACCGGTAACGGCTCCAATTTCACTGCTGATGAGGTGAAAACTTGGTGTGCTAATCTGGGCATTAAGCTCGATTACGCTTCCGTCTATCACCCGCAAACAAACGGTCAAGTCGAACGAGGCAATGGTCTTATTATGAGTGGTATTGAGCCCAGACTAGTGTGGTATTTGAAAGAATCAGACAAGCACTGGGTTGAGGAAATCGACTCCGTACTCTGGGGGCTGCGCACCATGCCCAGTCACACTACTGAATATATACCTTTCTTCATGGTGTACGACGCAGAGGCTATGTTTCCCTTCGACATTATTCATGACTCACCTCGAGTGCGCATGTATGAAGATAGAGGCCGAGCTTGATCGACAGGAAAACTTAGATGCCCTGGAGGAGGAGCGCGACATCGCAAAAGCCCGTTCTGCATTTTATCAACAACAGGCTCACAGATATCAAAGCAGAGAAGTGCGGGCCAAGACTTATAATGTTGGCGAACTTGTTCTACGCTTGCCGGAGAAGAAAAAGGACAAACTCAAGCCCAAGCAGGAGGGTCCCTTCATCAGTGATGAAGTTCTCACTGGAGCCACGTACCGCCTGCGTGATGCATCAAACAATCACCTAGAGCCGAGCCCATGGAACACGGCCAGACTCCGAAGATTCTATGCCTAGCGCCGAATTCTTTGTTCGTCTCCTTCCCCCTTTTTGTTTCCATTATTTATATATTTTTCCCTCTCTTTTCGCTTTTTCTTTTCTAGCCTTAAAGCTCTCATGCGGCTAAACCGTGCACCTACGACGTACACATCCTCAAATATGCACGTCCATTATACCTGGGGGCTTCTTGTATAGAAGGTTATTATTATTATTTTCTGAGCATTAAGCTCACTACATATGTGTCTTTTCGTCGTATGTACCTTTTCTTCGCCATTATATGCATCGGTATTACTTAAGTTTTGGCCAAGCTGGGTTGCCTGGCTCCTATGCTTATGTCCTATGTTCCCGTTAGTTCGGCTAGGGCATAAAAGGAGCACCTCTACGATTGTTACTGTCGGGTCATACGGATGTGTACCTCAGACTGGGTGAAGCCAAAAGCATGTGTTCTTAAGGGAATATTCGGTCGGTGGACTAAAGATATTTTTTAGTCATTACACTATGAAGCCCCCGATGTTACGTATGCTATGATTTTTCAATCATAGTTCGGACATGCACGTTAAAGCATGCTCACCCAGGGAAAGGAACCCATAACAGAAATAATCCCTCTGGAAGTTGTTTCCTACAATCACAATGTAATATAACATAGCTAGCCGGATACTTGTCTGTTCAAGCAACTATGACCCCTACGTCTGGTTTCCACACATACCCCGGTTTATTTTTCCACTCAGATATTCGGAAACAATCCGCACCCTCGGATCTAGAGGTCGACGCGAAAAGGTCTCGCATGACAATTATTTTACAAGCTGGCTAGGGACAAATATGTCAAGGTAAGTACATAGTCACCTGGACTAAAAAAATTCCTCTTATATGATGTCCAACAGGTTGTCGAGCTTACAATCCTGTTGAGAATATTTTGTGGCTACTTCTACCTGGTCATATACCAAACTAACGGGAATTTATTTTCCATCTGACCCTAAAGGTCCGACTCAGGCCATATGATTCGGATCAACCTTGGTATACCGTGTTTTCACCATGGCCCAGGCCTCTCGCGCACCTTCCCGGCAGGCTGATATCTTCCATAATCGAAAGCGTCGTCGCGCTCCCTTAAATAGCTGTACAAGCTCCTCCATACATCCTGGAGGGGAGGCGGATGGCCATAAGGCCTTGGCAACACTTCGCATCGCCTGCCGAGCTTGCTCGTGCATTTGCGACAGCTGTTGTAGCAGATCGCCCGAAGATCCAGTCGTCTCTTCCTTGGGACGGCTAGTTAGCATACCTACAGTCATAACTCTGTCATTTACCTTCCTCGCCGAATTATGCTAAGGTAAGTTTGAACACATACTAAATATGCCGCCTCGCAGCCTCTTATTTTCCTTTACGGAGTCAGCCATCTGGGCCAGTACATCTTTCAGTTCTTCGCCCAGCTGTGTATTGGAGTCCTGGAGTTTGTTTTTCTCTTGCCTAACCCATGTCAGTCTACGTTCGCCCGCGGCCAGTTGCCTTTTTTTCTTCTTGTTCACCCACTTGTCCCCATTAGCATTGCTGGTATATAATTCGGTTTTTCTCGATGGAGGGACACATTACCAGGCGATGCATTCTTGGATTTCTCCAGTTCGGCTATTGCAGAAGCTAGCTGGGTCCGACACTTTTCCAGCTCTTGAGACAACAGGTTGTTCTTCTCCATAAGCACCTGGTTTTACAATGATCCTTAAATCAGTTGATTGAACTGCTTCAAGTCTCTGGGGCTACTGGTATATAATGTGAGCTCACTCGCATATCTTTCAAATATTGGTCTGTGGCTCTGGCAAGCCCATCTCGAGCAGCTCGGATGTACGCATCACCCGAACTGAAGGCATTGAATGCCTCTATTGTAAAGCTAGGGTCGCGAAGAGCAGCCCTCCGACGCTGATGGTTCATGGCGCTCTCCACTTCTGAGTTTGTGAGGGACAGATCATCTAAATCCTCTGCCAAAGGACAATCCGGCAGCACTCCCGTATCAGCCCTCGTTGTTAAGGCAAGGGCTAGAACCTGGCTGTTGGGAGTGTGACGGGCGGGACTCCCGGACATAGTCCGGCGAATGCTCTTTCTGATAAGACATGAACGGATAATGACACACTTGGATGTGACCACCAAAAAGCATATTTACAATGCCATACCTCTTTGATGACGGCTCCGATGCGTCTTCGCTTGCCTTCCTCTTCGAGAGCTTGCCCGGTGCAGGCGTCGCTCTCTTTGGAGTCGCCTCTGGTGCAAGATGGCACGCCGAGCGCCTCCCCTTTGGATCACGACATAGTGTAGTGGGCGATGCAGAATGAGGGAGCTCTTTTGGAGGAAACGCCTCCTAATTACTTACGTGTGAGGCAGGGAAAAGGCTGGGATATTCGGCGGTGATGGCCACTTCCGTGCCGTCATGGCTCACCTGGTAAAACACTCCATCCTCGAGCTCCATGAATATATCCGGATCCTCTTTGAATCCGGGGTCAAGGTCCCGGTTATGGTCCTCTGGCTGTGGGGCAGGGCTGTGGAGCCCCTTGGTGATCTTCCGCCATTCCTGTTACAAATGGACAGATTGATGTCCATGGAAGTTCACTCAGGGAGTAGATTGAGTAGAGTAGTGGGATTGGAACTCACCCAGCTAGGACGATTGTACATGGAAAATCCGTCTCGGCGATTAATACGAATGAACTCCTCTTTCTCCCCTTTATATAGTTCGGCCAGTATTTTGGCCAAAGCGGTGGCGGTGTCTGGACCCTTCCGACTGCAGCGGGAGGCATCATCTTCCCCATTATAGTGCCACATGGGAAGCCTTCTGTATTGGAGTGGCTGAACCCCTTGTACTATGGAATTAGCCATTACCTTGACTAGTGATAATCTGGACTGGGCAAGCATCTTTATTTTGCTCATCAAATGACTTCCGCGCTATCTTCCTCCTCAAGGCTCCAAGGGCGCCAGCTGTGGTGTTTCTTCAATGGAATGCTTGAAAATTCGGGAAGACCCATTCGGACTGGGTCGGGAAGGGCGGCACCCTCGATTTAGAACCATTCGGAAGGCCACTCTTCGGATGCCTTCTTCGGCGTGCCGGACAGGTATCCGGTCCTAGTGATGCGCCGTACCTCGGCTCCGCCCACTTCAAATATTGACCCCTCTTGGCTACGAGGGACGAGGCAGAATAGTTTCCTCCATAATTCAAAATGGGCCTCACAACTCAGGAATAACTCACAAAGAGCAACGTAACCCACGATGTGTAGGATGGAGGCAGGAGTGAAGTTGTGCAGTTGGAGGCCGTAATACTCCAGAAGCCCTCGGAGGAACAGATGGATTGGAAATCTGACGCCTCTCAACAAGTAGGGAACGAAGCACACTCGTCCCCCCTGGATGGATTGGGGACATTCTCCACCTGATCCCCGCCACTGAAAAAAATCAATCCTGCTCGAACGGGGACTAGATCCGCAGGGGGAAGAAATCCCTGTGTTTGCAGCTTCGCTAACTGAATATGGGATACTGAACATTTCTCCCAGTTGCCTTCTCCGGGGCTGTGGGGACGGGAGGAAGAGCTGGGAGCACTAGCCATGTTGGAATGGTTTCTCCTAGGAAGCTCTGAGGATTCCTTGCTTGGTGTGGAATGGATTTGAAGATCCCAATCTCTTTAAATAGACGTCTTTCTTACATGGTCGGGGTGATATGTGTAAAAATACCCAGACCTCTCGTATTCGCTCGACACGTGGAAGCTGAAGTCATGAAGGTATGGAAGCCGATGGGCGCGACATTAACTAGAAAGCCGAGTACCGCTATTTAATTCAGGCACTTTGAAGTAATCAGAGGAGGAACCCGCCTTGCAATGCTGAAGACAATCTGCACGCCGGACACGTCGTCATTGAAGCCTGGTTCAGGGGCTACTGAGGGAGTCCTGGATTAAGGGGTCCTCTGGCGTCCGGCCTTTGTAGCATGGGCCGGACTGATGGGCTGTGAAGATACAAGACCGAACACTCTCACCCGTGTCCAGATGGGACTCTCCTTGGCGTGGAAGGAAATCTTGGCGTCCGGATATGAATATTCCTTTCTCTATAAACGACTTTGTATAATCCCAGTCCCCTCTGGTGTATATATAAACCGGATGGCTTAGTCCGTAGAGGCAATCATAATCATATAGGCTAGACTTCTAGGGTTTTAGCCATTACGATCTCGTGGTAGATCAACTCTTGTAATACTCATATTCATCAAGATCAATCAAGCAAGAAGTAGGGTATTGCCTCCATAGAGAGGGCCCGAACATGGGTAAACATCGTGTCTGCCGCCTCCTGTTACCATCGACCTTAGACGCACAGTTCGTGACCCCCTACCCAAGATCCGCCGGTTTTGACACCGACACCCCCCTCCTACCTTTGCCTCCACCCCCCTTGGAAGGAAAGAGGGCGCCATAGGGCATGCGCCCAAGGGGAACTACAAAAAAAATACACATCCGTGACATTTTGGGCCGAATATTTTTTTTCTGTCATGCTTATGACACTTCTATGACAATAATTGTGACAAAACCCGGTATCATCATAGATGTGGTGGGCTCCTACTTCTATGACAAGAAATCATGACAGAAAATGGGGTTTTCATCCTGGGTGGGCCGAAGACGCAGCTGCATGACATTCTTTGGGCCGTCATGATGGAAAAAATCATGGTAGAAGCGAGGGCGAGGAAAATATCGGGGAGTTCCCGGTTACAGTGGGTGGTCGGGGGCCGAGCGATGCGTGTTTCTATCATACACTTACGCGCGTGGGTGCGAGGCGCTGGGTTCTAACTAAACCCGAGTGAGGCTTTCACCTAACTGAACTCAAGCAATTGCACTACAGGCTACGCGTTACTTAACCCGAGCGATCAATCGATGGTTGTTAACTGAACCCGATCGAGAGATACCTTCATTCGCTACTACTGCTAACTGAAGCCGATCAAACCTGCTGCCTCCTTCCCTTGATGAATAGTGAGCGTTGTTGGGGGGGTGGATGAACAGCTCCCGGTGGGGGGTTGGATAAACAGGACCCCTTGGTGTTACCGCTGGATGAACAGGACCCCGATTGATCGAGCCAGTTGGGCGTGGATGAACAGGACCTCATGGAGGGCTGGATGAACAGGACCCCATGTAGGGAAGGTTGAACAGTAGCCGGTGGAGGGCTGGTTGAACAGTAGCCGGTGGAGGGCTGGATGAACAGTAGCCAGTGGAGGGGTGGTTGAAAAGGACCCCGTGGAGAGGGCTAGTTGAACAGTAGCCGATGGAGGAGCGCGCGGTGGAGGCTAGATGAACAGGAGCCCATGGATGAACAGTCACAGGTGGAGGCTGGAGGAGCTCGACGGTGGATGAACAATAGCCCGTGGAGGCTGGAGGAGGTCGGTGGTGGAGATGAACAGTATCCTGTGGAGTCTTGTTTTGCGGTACGCCAAACCCCTCCCGATGAACAGGACCCCCGTTTCGACCGTAGCGCTCCAACACAAGTCCGTTTCCTCTGTTTTGCGGTACGCCACACCCCTCCCGATCAATAGGACCTTGTTTCGACCATAGGAGGTCCAAGAGAAGTCTATTTCCAAAGTTTTGCGGTACGCAAGACCCCTCCCGATGAACAGGATCCCGTTTTGACCATGGCCGGTCGAACACAAGGCCGTTTCCTCTGTTCTGCGGTACGCCAGGCCCCATTTCGATCAGTTGTTCCATCCAAGCCGGTTGGCTCCCGATGAACAGGATGTATTCCATTGCCTCCCGATGAACACGGCCCATTCTGTTGCCTCCCCATGAACACGACGACGACGCAGTTTCTCCGTTCCGACCCAGCTATGTACACGAGCCCTGGCCGTACGTATGTGCGAGTAGGCGTTCGAGACCCTGCCCATATGTACGTATGTGGCTGTATTTACTTTCTTGAACCCTTGCTGATGTACGTAAGTGTACACGGTATTAATGGGACTACGTGACATGCTACGTGCGCGCCTCAACTACGACTTGTGCCTTTCCTTACACGGCCACGGTTCATCGCTACAGCCTACAGACAGACGATCGACCAGTATGTACGTACATGTTCGAGACTAGAATGACAATGCTACATACGCTTCGACCAGGTGGGTCCTAACTGTCAGGCACTTCCTTGCGTGATGTAGCCGGTGGGTCCCAGCAGCCAGGGGGCGAATCACTTTGTTTGCCCGTAATATGGATGCACTTCCTTGCGTGTGGAGATGTAGCTGGTGGGTCCCAACACTCAGGGAGGAATTTTTACTTTTGCGAAATGTTGTGTCCCGTCCAGTGGGTCCCTGCTGTCAGGTGGAGGAATCATTATTTTCCGCGTAATAAGGAGGCACATCCTTGCTGCGGCCGTGGACCCAGCTGTCAGCCTCTCTATGTACAGTACTCTTCCAAATGTAAGTCATTCATTGGCCACATTGACCAGGCTGCGCCGAGAGCATCAAGGCGGTGGATGACGGTGAGGCCTCGGAAGGGGACGACGCGGAGCCAGGAAAGACGCGGCAGTGGATGCCGACGCGAAGAGGAGTACGAGGGTTCACTGGTTTAGCTGCGGTGTGAGGCTGACGTCGCTACAGGGCCTGGCAGCGGTAGGAATAGTAGGGCGCAGTGAGGCCTCCTCGGCAGCATATCCAGACAAGGGAGGCAGGAGCCTATAGCATGACCAGGGCTGCTTTGGGCGGCTGGAGCAAGAAGACCAGAGGTTGAAGAAGCACTACGACCGTTGGATGGACATCGTACGTTCACTTGCGCTAGAAACTTTCATATTTACTAAGATGACAAAGCCCTCCGTCCCCGTCAACTTAGTAGGCCCACAAGTCAGCCTCCCACAACGGTGGGTCCCAGCCAGCAGGGGGAGTATTCATTTTTTGTGCGTAATAAGGAGGTACTTCCTTGCGTGCGAAGATATAGCTGGTGGGTCCAAGCTGACAGCGGGGGGGGGGGCATTTTCTTCGCGAAATACAGAGGCCCTTCTGGTGGGTCCCAGCTTCTAGGTGGAGGAATCGTTATTTTGCACGTAATTAGGAGGCATTTCCTTGTGTGGGCCCCTACTGTCAGCCTCTTCCAATGGCTGTTGTTTGTTGACATGTTGACCTCATTGTGCCGAGAGCACAAACGCGGTGGACGAGGGCGAGGCCCAGGAAGGGAACAACTAGGAGCCGACGAAGCCACCGCAGCGGATGCCCACGCTGAGGGGAGTACGAGCACTGACTAGCCGGCTGCGGGGTGAGGCTGACGTCGCTGGAATATAACATGATGTGTGGGTGCGTAGAGGGATGGCTTGGCGGCAGCACAGCCAGCCATGGGAGGAGGGAGGAGGCAGTCCCGCTGGTGCTAGTTTAGGCGGCTGGAGCAGGAAGATCAGAGATTGAAGAAGTAGGGCGGCTGTTTGATGGACATCCAACAGTCACTGCTCTGTGTTGACTAAGTTGACAAAGCCTTGCGTACGCATAAAAAAAATTAGGACAGCGTCATCGTCAACCTAGTAGGCCCAGAAGTCAGCCTCCAAATCTGTGGAAAATAGCATACATCCCATTAGCCATTATTTTCAATAATTTATAGCCCATTTGCTAATTCTTAAGGATATTTGAAGTCCATATTCGTTTTATTAGCATTACAGACCATATATTCTGGGCACTGCTAAAAAATTCAACTAAATTTTGCATATTTCGGTGGGGTCCGAACTCTTTTAATCACGAAATTTTGAGTCACATTAAAAATATTTTTTTAAATAACATCAACATAAAATACAAAAAACAATTCTCCACAAAAAAATGAATGAAATTTAAAATCTTAACTAGCAAAATGCGCGTTCGTTACACGGAACATGAAGATGCATTTGTATGAGTAGTTTATCTTGTGGTCGAAAAGATGATATGTTGATGTAATTTCCAGTTGGCTTTGGTTTCTATAAGAGTAGAGAGTAGAGAAATCTAGAAAAAAAGATATTTTAATGTAATTGCCGGTTGGATTTGGTTTAAAATTTTGGTTTAAAAAACTTATAGCCCTTTTTCTGGGGAATCCCATTTCTTACTACTTACATCCCTCCTTGTCTTGAAAGATTTGCAGCCCAGCAGGGCTGAGAAAAGCAAGTAGGCATCGGTTTTGGTATTATCCAAAAACATAACTGGGCTAGCCATTTTTAGAAGAAAAAATATATCAACTGGGCTCGTCATGTGCTTAAATAAAAGCGTAACCGTGGGCTAGACGGGCCACAGCCCCCGCACAGCGCGCAGTTGAGCGTAACCGTGGGACCTAGTTGTGAAACAATTAGGAGGAAGTATTTTTTTTCTTGTAATAATGAGGCACCTGCTTGCGTAATGCAATGACCTGGTGGGTCCCTACTGTCATCCTCTCCACGTACAGTCATCTCCTGATTCCTGTTGGTTGTTGACCATGTTGACAATGCCAGACGGTGGAGGGCACACCGAGTGAACCAAGTCGGAGAACGACTGCGAGGCCTCGGACAGGAACGAACAGCAACCGTGAAAGATGCACAGTGTAGTGGCAGGTGGAGCGGAGTACGAGGGCAACAACATGCAACTCAAGCTTACAAATGGTACAAAAAGCCCAAGGATTAATTGTTCATCAAATTTTTAGAGAAGACCCAGATTGAACATGACAGTAACATCTAACCCAACCACTCTTTTTCGCAGTCACAAACAAATGGATCGGTCTGATCCATAAAATCAACATCCTGTGTAGAAAAAATTATTTCAAGATGACAAGAACTTGTTGTAAATATAAGCCGAGCACGTTTAGAAGCCCATTTGTCCACCTGAAACTTCTTTTTTTGCGGTTCAACGTGTCCGTCCGTGAGAAATCTCTTGCGGTAAAACTTAAGCCTCATGGAAAATAGTAACCTCGCATTCAACAGGAAGAATGTGACAAAGCTTCTGTTTGCCTGGTTGGATGTATATCCTTCCATCGTTATTGTCCTCAAATGCATGTCATGAGAACTGAGAAAATCTTGGTGCTTATTACGCCTCAGACTGGTTATATGTTTTGCTCCATGTGAATGTGCCTAAGTAGACATGAAGATTGAAAACAGTTAAGGTCTGAAAAAAGAGTATGTCGAAAGAACGACAGCTGAATGGTTAATTCTAGTACAATATAAACGGGCTTTCGATGTGCATGAAATCATCACCTCTATATATAAATTCTCCAGAGATCGAAAGCATCGCAGCAAGCCAATAATTATGTTCAGATCAAAACTAAACATTCTGATATATAAGATCTTGACAGAATCCAGCAGCATTGATAGGCTATCAATGGACGAACTCTTCATTGAGCATATAACATAATATTAGTACCCAAAGTGCACTCTGTTAGAGTTATAATATAAGTCATGTACCCCTTTGTATTTATCCCATTGTATAAGGGGTTTCCTGCATATGTTCCACACCTGTACATGTATTTATATATCGGCCTATGGCCTCATGGGAATACAAGTTGCTTTACTAACATGGTATTAGAGCTTTAGGTTTTTTTCCCACACACGCAACTCGTGCTCCTACCGATCCACCCCTTGCGGCGCTGCTGTCGCCGTTGCTCTTCCTCTCGATCTCCCTCCAACATGCCAGGGGCGCTCGATCCAGCCAGAGGCACCCGATACCTCCAGCACGCCAGGGGCTCCCAATTCCTCTAGTCGCCAGGGGCGGGCGCTCGATCAAGCCAGGGCGCCCGATTCCTCCAGCCGTGCCTGGCTCAGCCGATTCCTCCAGGATTCCTCCCGTGATCTAGCACTCCTAGCGGCAGCCTGGGTGTCAGCCATCAGGGTCTCAGCCGGCTCCTGATCCGAGTGCAACTGCCACCGCCGATTTTTCTACAGCCACCCCCTGCTGCTAGTGTTGGCTCTCAGCGGTTCACGTCGGGATCATCTCGTACTCGCCTCCCTGATTGTTGGTGCCTAAAAAATGTCTACTGCATCAGGCTATGTTGCTGTCCCTCGCTGCCCGGTGATTTTCGATGGTACTAACTACACCGAGTTCACTGGCTTCATGCGCATTCACATGCGTGGCATCCATCTCTGGGGTGTTCTTTCTGGCGAGGTCTGCTGTCCGCCACGTCCGGTTCCTCCGGTTGCCCGTACTCCGCCGACTCCACTGGTTCTTCCTACGGATGCTAATCAGGCCGCCAAGGATGCGGCTAAGCTTGCTGATGAGGCTGCTAATCGTGCTTATGATGAGAGGGTTTTGGCTTATGAGGAGGCTCTTCAGACATATCATGCTGCTCTGTCTGTTTACACCCAGTGGCTTGATGATGATGCTCGTGCTGCAGCTGTTCTCACTGCTAGTGTTCTGCCTGAGTTTTCTTCTGAGTTTCTAGGTCTTCCTACTATCTTTCAGATGTGGACCCGTCTTCGGCAGCGCTATCAGCCCTCTAGTGATGCCTTATACCTTTCTGTGGTCCGTCAGGAGCATGCTCTTCAGCAGGGTAACTCTACTGTTGATGACTTCTATGCACAGAGTTCTGCTATCTGGCGCCAGCATGATTCTCTCTACAGTGCTGGTTGTTGTACTTTCCCCTGTTCCCAGGCTGTCCAGGCCAATTTGGAGTTTCATCGCGTCTACGAGTTCCTGTCTCGGCTCCGTAAGGAGTTTGAGCCCCGGCGTGCTCAGTTGTTTGCTCGTGGTCGTATTTCTCTCATGGAGGCGCTTTCTGAGATTCGTGCTGAGGAGACTCGCTTACGTGGTGCTGGTTTGCTGGAGGTTCCCTCTGTGCTCGCTACTCGGGCTTCTTCCACGCCATCTGCTGCACCGACCCCTTCCCGCTCGAGTCCTCCGCCGCTCTTGCCCACTCCTTCTGGAGGCTCAGGTCACCCCCGTCCACATTGCGACTACTGCAACAATGATCGTCATATTGAGTACCAGTTCTACACAAAGAGGAAACACCTGCGCAAGGCGCGATCATCATCTTCAGGGCCTTCGTCATCTACCTCGACAGCTTCAGCCATTGCTTTGATGGAGCAGGATATTCTGAGACTTAAGTGTCTGCTCGCGGCTTTAGGTTCTCCCTCGACGGGTATTGTTGGTTGTGTTACTGATGCTTCCCGCACTAAGCAACCACCCTCTACACAGTCAGGTACATCCCCATGGGTTCTGCACTCTGGAGCTTCTTTTCATATGTCTTCTCATTCTTCCACTTTGTCCTCTCTTAGATCGCTGGATTCTCCTATTCATGTCTTCACTGCTGATGGTACTCCACTTTCTGTTGTTAGTAGAGGCAATCTTACCACTCCTTCTTATTCTGTTCCTGATGTTGCTCATGTTCCTCGACTTACCATGAATCTGTTTTCTGCTGGTCAACTTACTGATTCTGGTTGTCACGTCATCCTTGACGCTGACTTTTGTTCTGTCCAGGACCGTCGCACGCACACTCTGGTTGGGGCTGGCCCTCGCCGCCATGATTCTCAGGGTCTTTGGGAGTTGGACTGGCTTCATGTTCCTTCCGCTGCCACCACCATCGCCAGTTCCTCCGCTTCCGTCGCCTCCGTTACTGGTTCCTTCAAGCAGTGGCATCATCGACTTGGTCATCTGTGTGGTTCTCGGTTGTCGTCTTTAGTTCGTCGAGGTCTTCTGGGGTCTGTCTCAGGAGATGTCTCTTTAGAGTGTCAGGGTTGTCGTCTTGGCAAGCAAATTCAGTTACCATATTCACATAGTGAGTCAGTGTCTAAGTGTCCTTTCGATTTAGTCCATTCTGATGTATGGGGTCCGGCTATTTTCTCTTCGAAAGGTGGTCATAAATACTATATTATTTTCATAGATGATTTCTCTCGTTACACATGGCTTTATTTCATGACTTCTCGTAGTGAGGTGTTGTCTATTTATAAGCGTTTTGCTGCCATGGTTCATACTCAGTTCTCTTCACCCATTCGTGTTTTTCATGCTGACTCCGCTGGCGAGTATATATCTAAGATGTTGCGTGGTGTTCTTGCTGAGCAAGGAACTCTCTGTCAATTCTCTTGTCCTGGTGCTCATGCTCAGAATGGTGTGGCTGAGCGAAAGCATTGTCATCTTCTTGAGACGGCTCGTACATTGATGATTGCTGCCTCTCTCCTGCCTCATTTTTGGGATGAGGCCATCTCCACCTCCACCTATCTTATAAATCTACAGCCTTCCGCTGCTCTACAGGGTGGTGTTCCTTTTGAGCGTCTTTTTGATCGTTCTCCCGATTATTTGATGCTTCGCTTGTTTGGTTGTGTTTGCTACGTTCTTCTTGCCCCTCGCGAATGCACCAAACTGACCGCTCAGTCTGTTGAGTGTGTCGTCTTAGGCTACAGTGATGAGCATAAGGGCTATCGTTGTTGGGATACTATCGGTCGTCGGATGCGTATCTCTCGAGACGTGACTTTTGATGAGTCTCGTCCATTATACCCACGCCCATCTTCCTCGACCTTTTCAGTGGAGGATATCTCTTTCCTCATTTTTCCTGACTCACCTGTCACCCCTGTCGAGCCCGTGCCTATTCGTTCTACTCCCTCTGCTTCTCCACCTCTAGCTGATTTGCTGCCACCATCTTCCACGGTCTTCTTGCCTAGCATGTCACCGGATTCTACACCTTCATCTCCGGTGACTTCTTCGTCGCCACCACCTGATTCTACCTTGGCGATTCCTCCTTCTATTGTTCCATCTTTTCCTCGGTGTTACACTCGTCGTTCACGACCTGTGGATGCCTCTGTGGATGTGTCGTCATCTTCCTCTCAGCCTACTTATGGCCTGCGTTCTCGTCCACGTCTGCCTGTTGATCGCTTTGGATTTCCCACCGCTGGTGCTGCTGTTCTTGAGCCGACTTCTTATCATCAGGTTGTTGTTCATCCTGAATGGCAGTTTGCGATGGCAGAGGAGATTGCTGCGCTTCAACGCACTGGTACCTGGGATCTTGTTTCCCTTCCTACCAGAGTCCGTCCCATCACTTGTAAGTGGGTCTACGACTCGCTCCGATGGTTCTCTTGAGCATCACAAAGCTCGTCTTGTGGCTCGTGGTTTTGAGCAGGAGCATGGTCGCGATTATGACAAGACTTTTGCTCCTGTGGCTCATATGACCACTGTTTGTACACTTCTTGTCGTTGCCTCTGCACGCCACTGGTCTATATCTCAGCTTGATGTTAAGAATGCCTTTCTTAATGGTGAGCTACGTGAGGTGGTGTACATGCAACCACCACCTGGGTATTCTGTTCCTGATGGCATGGTATGTCGTCTTTGTCGCGCTTGGTTTGAGCGTTTTGCCTCTGTGATCACTATGCTGGTTTTTCCGCAAGTGCTCATGATCCAGTGTTATTTATTCACCTTTCTCCTCGTGGTCGGACTCTTCTTCTTCTCTATGTTGATGCATTGATCATCACTGGGGATGACTCCGAATATATTGCCTTTGTAAAGGCCCGTCTTAGTGAGCAGTTTCTTATGTCTGATCTTGGACCTCTTCGCTATATTCTTGGGATTGAAGTCTCTTCTACCTCTGATGGCTTTTTTATATCCCAAGAAAAGTATATCCAGGATCTTCTTGCTCGTGCTGCTCTTACCGATGAGCGCATTGTTGAGACTCCTATGGAGCTCAATGTTCACCTTCGTGCTACTGATGGTGATGCCGTCCCTGACCCGATGCGTTATCGTCATCTTGTTGGCAGTCTTGTATATCTAGCTGTCACTCGTCCGGATATCTCTTATCCGGTTCATATCCTGAGTCAGTTCGTCTCTGCTCCCACATCGGTTCACTATAGTCATCTCCTTCGTGTTCTCCGATATCTTCAGGGCACAATCTCTCACCGTCTATTCTTTCCTCACTCCAGTTCTTTACAGCTTCAGGCCTATTCGGATGCTACTTGGGCTAGTGATCCTTCAGATCGCCATTCACTTTCTGCTTACTGTGTTTTTCTTGGTGGTTCTCTCATTGCTTGGAAGACGAAGAAACAGATTGCAGTTTCCCGTTCGAGTGCAGAGGTTGAGTTGCGAGCAATGGCTCTTTTGACGGTAGAGGTGACTTGGTTACAGTGGTTACTTCAGGATTTTGGTGTTTCTGCCACTACACCGACTCTGCTCTTATCTGACAGTACAGGTGCTATTAGCATTGTGCGCGATCCTGTGAAGCATGAGCTCACCAAGCATATTGGTGTTTTTGCTTTCTATGTGCGCGCTGGTGTGCATGATCAGGTTATTGCTCTTTAGTATGTGTCTTCAGAGTTACAGTTGGCGGATTTCCTGACGAAGGCCCAGACTAGAGCACAACACGGCTTTTATCTCTCCAAACTCAGTGTTGTTCATCCACCATGAGTTTGAGGGGTGTGTTAGAGTTATAATATAAGTCATGTCCCCCTTTGTATTTATCCCGTTGTATAAGGGGTTTCCTGCATATGTTCCACACCTGTACATGTATATATATATATATATATATATATATATATATATATATATATATATCGGCCTATGGCCTCATGGGAATACAAGTCCAAGATGATATAAAACTTATGCTCACAAATGAAAAATGCAGCTTATGATTACAAATGTGTAGATGATAATATACGGTACCTGAAAAAGTGAGGAGCCAAACACCAACTTCTTGTGATCATTAAACGGGTCACGGATTACACCCAAGGTCTCTAGTTTGGGCGCAGAGACGACAGTTATGTGTGAAGGTTTATAACAATCATCAAGGAGCAACCTTTTAAGTGAAGGGGCATCTTCGATGATGAACTGCTGTCCTTCAAAACAAATTCCAATGCTTTTAAGGTGAGGCGACTTTATTTGGAGACGACTGGTAGGGATTTCTATTCCCAAAACAATCAGCAAGCGCTCCAGGGCACGGCAACTGGAGTGGATGATGATGTGCAGTGAGGCCTCCGACAGATAAACCACCATAGGCAAAATGTTTTTTAGCAGTGGGAGTTGAAGCACTTGTACCAGATCGTTTGGTAGATTGCACCGGGCGAAGGTGGCGGTGTGGAGAGAGGAGGAAAACCGCAATATGGACAACGGCGGTGTGGGCATGAATTCTTGGTGTGTTCGTGGTATGAAACTTTCGTGGTAATGGTAGAACTCAAACTACTAGAGTTTTCCGAATTCAGGGAAGGTCAGCCAAGCGTCCACCGTGCCGGGTATGGACAGCAGGTAGTGTGTCGGGATGTAGAGGCATTGAACGGGGCCCTGCTGGTAAGAGGAGACGATGGCTCTGAGGAGATCAAATTCAAGAAGGGCAGATATCTGATGACAGTCGAGATTGAGGGGCACGGTGCACCATAGAGGGCGCCACCGAGTTGAGAGGACTTGTGTGCGGCAGCAATCATTGGTGGGGAGAAGTGTGATGATCTCCTCAAGGATGACGTCCGGGAGATCGTTGATGCGGTCCACCGGAGATTCTACCAGTTCCTCGGATCCGGGTAGGGAGGACTCGCCGCTTCTGTTGGGGAACGTTGTAGAAAATAAAAAAATTCTACGCTTCACCAAGATCAATCTATGGAGTCATCTAGCAACGAGAGATAGGAGTGCATCTACATACCCTTGTAGATCACGCGCAGAAGCGTTCAAGAGAATGGGGTTGAGGGAGTCGTACTCGTCGTGCTTCAAATCACCAAAGATCCTAGTGCCGAACGGACGGCACCTCCGCGTTCAACACATGTACGATTGGGAAGACGTCTCCTCCTTCTTGATCCAGCAAGGGGAAGGGAGAGGTTGACGGAGATCCAGCAGCACGACGGCGTGGTGGTGGAAGTAGCGGCGATCTCGGCAGCGCTTCGCCAAGCTCAGCGAGAGGGAGAGGTGTTACGGAGGGAGAGGGAGGCGCCAGGAGCAGGGGTGCGCAGCCCTCCCTCCCCCCTCTTTATATAGGGGCCCTGGGGGGGCGCCGGCCCCCTAGAGATCCCATCTCAAGGGGGGCGGCGGCCAAGGGGGGGAACTTGCCCCCCAAGCCAAGTGGGGCGCCCCCCACCCCTAGGGTTTCCGACCCTAGGCGCAGGGGGAGGCCCAAGGGGGGCGCACCAGCCCACCAGGGGCTGGTTCCCCTCCCACTTCAGCCCATGTGGCCCTCTGGGATAGGTGGCCCCACCCGGAGGACCCCCGGGACCCTTCCGGTGGTCCCGGTACAACACCGGTGAACCCCGAAACTTTCCCGGTGGCCGAAACTAGACTTCCTATATACAAATCTTCACCTCCGGACCATTCCGGAACTCCTTGTGACGTTTGGGATCTCATCCGGGACTCCGAACAACTTTCGGGTTACCGCATACTAATATCTCTACAACCCTAGCATCACCGAACCTTAAGTGTGTAGACCCCACGGGTTCGGGAGACACGCAGACATGACCGAGACGACTCTCCGGCCAATAACCAATAGCGGGATCTGGATACCCATGTTGGCTCCCACATGTTCCATGATGATCTCATCAAATGAACCACGATGTCGAGGATTCTAGTAATCCCGTATACAATTCCCTTTGTCAATCGGTACGTTACTTGCCCGAGATTCGATCGTCGGTATCCCAATACCTCGTTCAATCTCGTTACCGGCAAGTCACTTTACTCGTACCGTAATGCATGATACCATGACCAAACACTTGGTCACATTGAGCTCATTATGATGATGCATTACCGAGTGGGCCCAGAGATCCCTCTCCGTCATACGGAGAGACAAATCCCAGTCTCGATCCGTGTCAACCCAACAGATACTTTTGGGGATACCTGTAGTATACCTTTATAGTCACCCAGTTACGTTGTGACGTTTGGTACACCCAAAGCACTCCTATGGCATTCGGGAGTTACACGATCTCATGCTCTAAGGAAATGATACTTGACATTGGAAAAGCTCTAGCAAACGAACTAAACGATCTTGTGTTATGCTTAGGATTGGGTCTTGTCCATCACATCATTCTCCTAATGATGTGATCCCGTTATCAATGACATCCAATGTCCATAGTCAGGAAACCATGACTATCTGTTGATCAACGAGCTAGTCAACTAGAGGCTCACTAGGGACATGTTATGGTCTATGTACTCACACATGTATTATGATTTCCGGATAACACAATTATAGCATGAATAATAGACAATTATCATGAACAAGGAAATATAATAATAATCATTTTATTATTGCCTCTAGGGCATATTTCCAACAGTCTCCCACTTGCACTAGAGTCAATAATCTAGTTACATTGTGATGAATCAAACACCCATAGAGTTCTGGTGTTGATCATGTTTTGCTCGCGGAAGAGGTTTAGTCAACGAATCTGCGACATTTAGATCCGTATGCACTTTGCAAATATCTATGTCTCCATCTTGAACATTTTCACGAATGGAGTTCAAGCGACACTTGATGTGCCTGGTCTTCTTGTGATACCTGGGCTCCTTGGCAAGGTCAATAGCTCCAGTGTTTTCAAAGAAGAGTGTGATCGGCCCCGACACATTGGGTAAGACTCCTAGGTCGGTGATGAACTCCTTCATCCAGATTGCTTCATGTGTTGCCTCCGAGGCTACCATGTACTCCACTTCACATGTAGATCCCACCACGACGCTTTGGTTGCAACTGCACCAGCTTACTGCCCCACCATTCAAAATATACACGTATCCGGTTTGTGACTTAGAGTCATCCAGATCTGTGTCGAAGCTAGCGTCGACGTAACCCTTTACGACGAGCTCTTCGTCACCTCCATATACGAGAAACATATCCTTAGTCCTTTTTAGGTACTTTAGGATATTCTTAACCGCTGTCCAATGTTCCATGCCGGGATTACTTTGGTACCTTCCTACCAAACATACGACAAGGTTTACATCAGGTCTAGTACACAGCATGGCATACATGATAGACCCTATGGCCGAGGCATAGGGGACGACACTCATCTTTTTCTCTATCTTCTGCCGTGGTCGGACATTGAGACGAGCTCAATTTCACACCTTGCAACACAGGTAAGAACCCCTTCTTGGACTGATCCATATTGAACTTCTTCTTATCAAGGTATGTGCTTTGTGAAAGACCTATGAGGCGTCTCGATCTATCTCTATAGATCTTGATGCCTAATATGTAAGCAGCTTCTCCAAGGTCCTTCATTGAAAAACACTTATTCAAGTAGGCCTTAATGCTGTCCAAAAGTTCTATATCATTTCCCATCAAAAGTATGTCATCCACATATAATATGAGAAATGCTACAGAGCTCCAACTCACTTTCTTGTAAACGCAGGCTTCTCCATAAGTCTTCATAAACCCAAACACTTTGATCATTTCATTAAAGCGAATGTTCCAACTCCGAGATGCTTGCACCAGCCCATAGATGGAGCGCTGGAGCTTGCATACCTTGTTAGCATTCTTAGGATCGACAAAACCCTCCGGCTGCATCATATACAATTCTTCCTTAAGATAGCCGTTAAGGAATGCCATTTTGATGTCCATTTTCCATATCTCATAGTCATAGTATGCGGCAATTGCTAACATGGTTCGGACAGACTTCAGCTTCGCTATGGGAGAGAAAGTCTCATTGTAGTCAACCCCTTGAACTTGTCGATAACCCTTAGCAACAAGTCGAGCTTTATAGATGGTAACATTACCATCCGCGTCCGTTTTCTTCTTAAAGATCCATTTGTTTTCTATCGCTTGCCGATCATCAGGCAAGTCTGTCAAAGTCCACACTTCGTTTTCATACATGGATCCTATCTCGGATTGCATGGCTTCAAGCCATTTGTTGGAATCTGGGCCTGCCATTGCTTCTCCATAGTTCGAAGGTTCACCGTTGTCTAACAACACGATTTCCAGGACAGGGTTGCCATACCACTCTGGTGTGGAACGTGTCCTTGTGGACCTACAAAGTTTAGTAGTAACTTGATCCGAAGTATCTTGATCATCATCATTAATTTCCTCTCTAGTCGGTACAGGCACCACAGGAACATCTTCCCGAGTTGCGCTACTTACCGGTTCAAGAGGTAGTACTTCATCAAGTTCCACTTTCCTCCCACTTACTTCTTTCAAGAGAAACTCTTTCTCCAGAAAGGACCCGTTCTTGGCAACAAGATCTTGCCTTCGGATCTGAGGTAGAAGGTATACCCAATGGTTTCCTTAGGATATCCTATGAAGACGCATTTTTCTGACTTGGGTTCGAGCTTTTCAGGTTGAAGTTTCTTGACATAAGCATTGCATCCCCAAACTTTTAGAAACGACGGCTTAGGTTTCTCCCCAAACCATTATTCATACGGTGTCGTCTCAACGGATTTATACGGTGCCCTATTTAAAGTGAATGTAGCTATCTCTAGAGCGTATCCCCAAAATGATAGCGGTAAATTGGTGAGTGACATCATAGATCGCACCATATCCAATAGAGTGCGATTACGACGTTCGGACACACCGTTACGCTGAGGTGTTCTAGGCGGCATGAGTCGTGAAACGATTCCACATTTCCTTATGTGCGTACCAAATTCGTGACTTAAATATTCTCCCCCACGATCTGATTGTAAGAATTTTATCTTTCGATCACGTTGATTCTCTACCTCATTCTGAAATTCCTTGAACTTTTCAAAGGTCTCAGACTTGTGTTTCATCAAGTAGACATACCCATATCTACTCAAGTCGTCAGTGAGAGTGAGAACATAACGATAGCCTCCGCAAGCCTCAACGCTCATTGGACCGCACACATCAGTATGTATAATTTCCAATAAGTTGGTTGCTCGCTCCATTGTTCCGGAGAATGGAGTCTTGGTCATTTTACCCATGAGGCATGGTTCACACGTGTCAAATGATTTGAAATCAAGAGACTCCAAAAGTTCATCTGTATGGAGCTTCTTCATGTGTTTGACACCAATGTGACCAAGGCGGCAGTGCCACAGATATGTGGGACTATCATTATCAATCTTACATCTTTTGGTATTCACACTATGAATATGTGTAACATCACGTTCGAGATTCATTAAGAATAAACCATTGACCAGTGGGGCATGACCATAAAACATATCTCTCATATAAAGAGAACATCCATTATTCTCGGATTTAAATGAGTAGCCATCTCGTATGAAACGACATCCGGATACAATGTTCATGCTCAAAGCTGGCACTAAATAACAATTATTGATGTTTAAAACTAATCCCGTAGGTAAATGTAGACGTAGCGTGCCGACGGCGATCACATCGACCTTGGAACCATTCACGACACGCATCGTCACGTCGTCCTTCGCCAGTCTCCATTTATTCCGCAGCTCCTGTTTTGAGTTACAAACATGAGCAACCACACCGGTATCAAATACCCAGGAGCTACTATGAGTACTGGTAAGGTACATATCAATTACATGTATATCACATATACCTTTAGTGTTGCCGGCCTTCTTGTCCGCTAAATATTTGGGGCAGTTCCGCTTCGAGTGTCCCCTTCCCTTGCAATAAAAGCACTCAGTCTTAGGTTTTGGTCCATTCTTTGGCTTCTTCCCGGCAACTGGCTTACCGGGAGTGGCAACTCCCTTGCCATCCTTCTTGAAGTTCTTCTTACCCTTGCCTTTCTTGAAACTAGTGGTTTTATTGACCATCAACACTTGATGTTCCTTTTTGATTTCCACCTCCGCTGATTTTAGCATTGAAAATACTTTAGGAATAGTTTTCACCATCCCCTGCATATTGTAGTTCATCACAAAGCTCTTGTAGCTAGGTGGGAGCGATTGGAGGATTCTGCCAATGACCGCCTCGTCCGGGAGGTTAATGTCCAGGTGGGACAAGCGGTTGTGCAGACATTTTGAGTATGTGCTCACTGACAGAACTATTTTCCTCCATCTTACAACTATAGAACTTGTCGGAGACTTCATATCTCTCGACCCGGGCATGAGCTTGGAAAACCATTTTCAGCTCTTCAAACATCTCATATGCACCGTGTTGCTCAAAAAGCTTTTGGAGCCCCGGTTCTAAGCTGTAAAGCATGCCGCACTGAACGAGGGAGTAATCATCAGCACGCGACTGCCAAGCGTTCATAACGTCTTGGTTCTCTGGGATGGGTGCTTCACCTAGCGGTCCTTCTAGGACATATGCTTTCTTGGCAGCTATGAGGATGATCCTTAGGTTCCGGACCCAGTCTGTATAGTTGTTGTCATCATCTTTCAGCTTGGTTTTCTCTAGGAACGTGTTGAAGTTCAGGTTGACATGAGCGTTGGCCATTTGATCTACAAGACATTTTGCAAAGGTTTTTAGACTAAGTTCATGATAATTAAGTTCATCTAATCAAATTATTTAATGAACTCCCACTCAGATTAGGCATCCCTCTAGTCATCTAATTGATACATGATCCGACTCAACTAGACCGTGTCCGATCATCACGTGAGACAGACTAGTCATCATCGGTGAACATCTCCATGTTGATCGTATCTTCCATACGACTCATGTTCGACCTTTCGGTCTCTTGTGTTCTGAGGCCATATCTGTACATGCTACGCTCATCAAGTCAACCTAAGTGTTTTGCATGTGTAAATCTGTCTTACACCCGTTGTATGTGGACGTTGGAATCCATCACACCCGATCATCACATGGTTCTTCGAAACAACGAACTTCCGCAACGGCGCACAGTTAGGGGGATCACTTTCTTGAAATTATTGTGAGGGATCATCTTATTTACTACCATCGTTATAAGCAAATAAGATGCAAAAACATGATAAACATCACATGCAATCAAATAGTGACATGATATGGCCAATATCATTTTGCTCCTTTTGATCTCCATCTTCAGGGCGCCATGATCATCATCGTCACCAGCATGACACCATGATCTCCATAATCGTGTCTTCATGAAGTTGTCACGCCAACGATTACTTCTACTTCTATGGCTAACGTGTTTAGCAATAAAGTAAAGTAATTTACATGGCGTTATTCAATGACACGCAGATCACACAAAAAATAAAGACAACTCCTATGGCTCCTGCCGGTTGTCATACTCATCAACATGCAAGTTGTGATTCCTATTACAAGAACATGATCAATCTCATACATCACATATATTTCATTCATCACATCCTTTGGGCCATATCACATCACAAAGCATATGCTGCAAAAACAAGTTCGACGTCCTCTAATTGTTGTTGCATGTTTTTACATGGCTGCAATAGGGTTCTAGCAAGAATGTTTCTTACCTACGTAAAACCACAACGTGATATGCCAATTTCTATTTACCCTTCATAAGGACCCTTTTCATCGAATCCGATCCGACTAAAGTGGGAGAGATAGACACCCGCTAGCCACCTTATGCAACTAGTGCATATTAGTAGGTGGAACCTATCTCACGTAAGCATACGTGTAAGGTCGGTCCGGGCCGCTTCATCTCACGATGCAGCCGAAACAAGATAAGAATAGTAGTGGCAAGAAAATTGACAACATCTACGCCCACAACAAGATTGTGTTCTACTCGTCAATAGAAACTACGCATAGACCTAGCTCATGATGCCACTGTTGGGGAACGTTGCAGAAAATAAAATGTTTCTACGCTTCACCAAGATCAATCTATGGAGTCATCTAGCAATGAGAGAGAGGAGTGCATCTACATACCCTTGTAGATCACGCGCGGAAGCGTTCAAGATAACGGGGTTGAGGGAGTCATACTCATCGTGATCCAAATCACCGAAGATCCTAGTGCCGAACGGACGGCACCTCCGCGTTCAACACACGTACGGTTGGGAAGACGTCTCCTCCTTCTTGATCTAGCAAGGGGAAGGGAGAGGTTGATGGAGATCCAGCAGCACGGTGGCGTGGTGGTGGAAGTAGCGGCGATCTCGGCAGGGCTTCGCCAAGCTCAGCGAGAGGGAGAGGTGTTATGGAGGGAGAGGGAGGCGCCAGGAGCAGGGGTGCGCAGCCCTCCCTCCCCCTCTTTATATAGGGGCCATGGGGGGGGGCGCTAGCCCTATAGAGATCCCATCTCAAGGGGGGCGGCGGCCAAGGGGAGGAACATGCCCCCAAAGCCAAGTGGGGCGCCCCCCACCTCTAGGTTTTCCAACCCTAGGCGCAGGGGGAGGCCCAAGGGGGAGGCACCAGCCCACCAGGGGCTGGTTCCCCTCCCACTTCATCCCATGTGGCCCTCCGGGATAGGCGGACCCACCCGGTGGACCCCCGGGACCCTTTCGGTGGTCCCGGTACAATACCGGTGAACCCCAAAACTTTCCCGATGGTCGAAACTGGACTTCCTATATACAAATCTTCACCTCCGGACCATTCCGGAACTCCTCGTGATGTCCGGGATCTCATCCGGGACTCCGGACAACTTTCACGTTACCGCATACTAATATCTCTACAACCATAGCATCACCAAACCTTAAGTGTGTAGACCCTACGGGTTCGGGAGACACGCAGACATGACCGAGACGACTCTTCGGCCAATAACCAAAAGCGGGATCTGGATACCCATGTTGGCTCCCACATGTTCCACGATGATCTCATCGAATGAACCACGATGTCGAGGCTTCTAGTAATCCCGTATACAATTCCCTTTGTCAATCGGTACGTTACTTGCCCGAGATTCGATCGTCGGTATCCCAATACCTCATTCAATCTCATTACCGGCAAGTCACTTTACTCGTACCGTAATGCATGATCCCTTGACCAAACACTTGGTCACATTGAGCTCATTATGATGATGCATTACCGAGTGGGCCTAGAGATACCTCTCCGTCATACAGAGTGACAAATCCCAGTCTCGATCCGTGTCAACCCAACAGATACTTTCGAGGATACCTGTAGTATACCTTTATAGTCACCCAGTTACGTTGTGACGTTTGGTACACCCAAAGGACTCCTACAACATTCGGGAGTTACACAATCTCATGGTCTAAGGAAATGATACTTGACATCGGAAAAGCTCTAGCAAACGAACTACACGATCTTGTGCTATGCTTAGGATTGGGTCTTGTCCATGACATCATTCTCCTAATGATGTGATCCGTTATCAATGACATCCAATGTCCATAGTAGGAAACCATGACTATCTGTTGATCAACGAGGTAGTCAACTAGACGCTCACTAGGGACATGTTATGGTCTATGTATTCACACATGTATTATGATTTCCGGATAACACAATTATAGCATGAATAATAGACAATTATCATGCACAAGGAAATATAATAATAATCATTTTATTATTGCATGTAGGGCATATTTCCAACAGCTTCTCCCTACGCTACCGGTATCACGAGTTTGAGAAGAGTAGCCAGAGACGAGCCTAGTGTTAGTGCAAGTGGGGAAGAAGGAGGGTTGGGGATTTCTGTAGGAGTGCAAGAAGAGGAGCGGGCGTTTTCTGTACGAGTGAGGAAGAAGGTGAGCGGGGGTTTTCTGGACGAGTGAGGAAGATGGAGAGCGGGGGGCATTGGGGGGAGACAGAAGCTGGAGAGCGAGCTGCAGTATAAGTGGAAGCGAGGAGGAAGGAGGGTTTTTCTGGCGTCGCCCCCTCTTCAAGAAATATGGGCTTCTCCTTGCAAAAAGCAAAAACAAATGGGCTTTAAGATGGATAGGCTTTTGTATCAACCCAGTCGGTTGCCCGTGTTTTGTACTGGAGGGCCTTGTGCTAGAGGCAGCCCGAGACACTCTCTAGCTTATTGCCCATTCGAAAAAAAAGATGCCTCCAGCTTATGGCTACTCATCGGTAACCTTTTTCAACTTGGCATCCACCAAATTAGAGGATGCGGTACTGGATGCAGACACTCACATTAAACTAAGCTTCAGAAGATACGGTATGGATACTAACATTCAGAAGAACAAAAGTTCAGTACGTTTATGCATCTCAATGATTCACCATACTATAACCAATTCAAACTTGTCAGAAGGTGTGGAAATAAAGAAAATTGGTCGATGCTTCTCTGAACAAAGGGCCTCCCTGCTCACGCATTAATTTCCTTGGCATGCTTGTTTCTTCTCAATGTTGCGAGCACTTTGAGCATGTTGGCAACTCCACAGCTAGATAGCTGCCTCATCTTGCAACTAATGCTGACACATTTGCAGCAAACACATGAGGCAATAGAGATAACTCAACATGAGTCCATATTGTGCAGTTCCCCTGAAATCATCTTCATTGTCCTAAATCTGAAAATATAGGAAAACAATAGCTATACTTAAATGGTGTTGCAAAACAGTAGCACATATCAATAGCTCGGCATGACAAAACACTATCATCTAGACGAAGGGGATACTAACTTGCCTAAGGAAGATTATATATAATTTCATAAGTCCTTAGTTGAATTCCACCTACGGTTGCACTTCTTGTTGTTTTGGGGCTGGTTGGGCTGGAAGTTCTTCTCGTGTACAATGTGGGCACTAGAAGCACCCTCGGCGACCCGAGCACGTGTGTCTTTTGCTCTCGCCTTCTCTTCAAAATCAAGAGTGCTAATGAGATCCGAAAAGGAAAAATCATTTCTCTTGTTTTTCAGAGAAGTAGCAAAATTGTTCCACGAAGGTGGAAGCTTTGCAATGATGGTCCCAGCAATAGATTTTTCTGACTACACACACTTAAAGTACTCAAGTTCCTTAGCGAGGGACAATTATCATGCTCATGCAAATGCTAGAATAGATCACATTTAAAAGTAGTGCAACTCACACTCATACTCACACCACACTTAGAGCATGGTTAATAGTATAGCCAACATCCGGCTATATGAAGTTGACACATCATCTAGAACCAACCTATTAGCGCTAGTACAATAGTTAGTCCCTTTAGTATAATACTATATCATTAATAATGGCCCCACCTTTTGTTGGGGAACGTAGTAATTTCAAAAAATTTCCTACGCACATGCAAGATCATGGTGATGCATAGCAACGAGAGGGGAGAGTGTTGTCCATGTACCCTCGTAGACCGTAAGTGGAAGCGTTATGACAACGCGGTTGATGTAGTCGTACGTCTTCACGATCCGACTGATCCAAGCACCGAACGTACGGCACCTCCTAGTTCAGCACACGTTCAGCTCGATGACGATCCCCGGACTCCGATCCAGCAGGGTTTCGGGGATGAGTTCCATCAGCACAACAGTGTGGTGACGATAATGATGTTCTACCGATGTAGGGCTTCGCCTAAGCACCACAACGATATGACCGAGGTGGAATATGGTGGAGGGGGGCACCGCACACGGCTAAGGAACGATCACGAAAATCAACTTGTGTGTCTAGAGGTGCCCCCTGCCCCAGTATATAAAGGAGGCAAGGGGAAGGGGGCGGCCGGCCAAGGATGGCGCGCCAAGGGGGAGTCCTACTCCCACCGGGAGTAGGACTCCCTTCTTTCCTAGTTGGAGAAGGAGAAAGGGGGAAGGAGGAGGAAGAGGGGAAGGAAAGGGGGGGCGCCGCCCCCCTCTCCTTGTCCTATTCGGACTAGGGAGGGGAGGGGGTGCAGCGCACCTCTTGCCTCCTCTCCTCCTCTCCCTTAGGGCCCATGAAGGCCCAATAACTCCCGGGAGGGTTCCGGTAACCCCCCGGAGCTCCGGTAAAATCCCGATTTCACCCAGAACCATTCCGATATCCAAATATAGGCTTCCAATATATCAATCTTTATGTCTCGACCATTTCGAGACTCCTCGTCATGTCCGTGATCACATCAGGGACTCCGAACAACCTTCGGTACATCAAAACTTATAAACTCATAATAAAACTGTCATCATAACGTTACGCGTGCGGACCCTACGGGTTCGAGAACTATGTAGACATGACCTAGAACTATTCTTGGTCAATAACCAATAGTGGAACCTGGATGCTCATATTGGCTCCTACATATTCTATGAAGATCTTTATCGGTCAAACCGCATAACAACATACGTTGTTCCCTTTGTCATCGGTATGTTACTTGTCCGAGATTCGATGGTCGGTATCCAATACCTAGTTCAATCTCGTTACCGACAAGTCTCTTTACTCGTTACGTAATGCATCATTCCGTAACTAACTCATTAGCTACATTGCTTGCAAGGCTTATAGTCATGTGCATTACCGAGAGGGCCCAGAGATACCTGTCCGACAATCGGAGTGACAAAACCTAATCTCGAAATACGCCAACCCAACATGTACCTTCGGAGACACCTGTAGAGCTCCTTTATAATCACCCAGTTATGTTGTGACGTTTGGTAGCACACAAAGTGTTCCTCCGGTAAACGGGAGTTGCATAATCTCATAGTTACAGGAACATGCATAAGTCATTAAGAAAGCAATAGCAACATACTAAACGATCAAGTGCTAGGCTAACGGAATGGGTCATGTCAATCACATCATTCTCCTAATTATGTGATCCCTTTAATCAAATGACAACACATGTCTATGGTTAGGAAACATAACCATCTTTGATTAATGAGCTAGTCAAGTAGAGGCATACTAGTGACGTTATGTTTGTCTATGTATTCACACATGTATCATGTTTCCGGTTAATACAATTCTAGCATGAATAATAAACATTTATCATGATATGAGGAAATAAATAATAACTTTATTATTGCCTCTAGGGCATATTTCCTTCACTCTCCCACTTGCACTAGAGTCAATAATCTAGATTACATAGTAATGATTCTATCACCCATGGAGTCTTTGTGCTGATCATGTTTTGCTCGTGGAAGAGGCTTAGTCAATGGGTCTGCAACATTCAGATCCGTATGTATCTTGCAAATCTCTATGTCTCCCACCTGGACTTGGTCCTGGATGGAATTGAAGCGTCTCTTGATGTGCCTGGTCCTCTTGTGAAATCTGGATTCCTTTGCCAAGGCAATTGCACCAGTATTGTCACAGAAGATCTTCATTGGTCCCGATGCACTAGGTATGACACCTAGATTGGAAATGAACTCCTTCATCCAGACTCCTTCATTTGCTGCTTCCAAAGCAGCTCTGTACTCTGCTTCACATGTAGATCCCGCCATGACGCTTTGTTTAGAACTGCGCCAACTTATAGCTCCACCATTTAATAAAAACACGTATCCGGTTTGCGATTTAGAATCATCTGGATCAGTGTCAAAGCTTGCATCGACGTAACCATTTACGACTAGCTCTTTGTCACCTCCATATACGAGAAACATATCCTTAGTCCTTTTCAGGTATTTCAGGATGTTCTTGACCGCTGTCCAGTGATCCACTCCTGGATTACTTTGGTACCTTCCTGCCAAGATTATTGCTAAGCATACGTCAGGTCTGGTACACAGCATTGCATACATGATAGAGCCTATGGCTGAAGCATAGGGAACATCTTTCATTTTCTCTCTATCTTCTGCTGTGGTCGGGCATTGAGTCTGACTCAATTTCACACCTTGTAATACAGGCAAGAACCCTTTCTTTGCCTGATCCATTTTGAACTTTTTCAAAACTTTATCAAGGTATGTGCTTTGTGAAAGTCCAATCAAGCGTATTGATCTATCTCTATAGATCTTGATGCCCAATATGTAAGCAGCTTCACCGAGGTCTTTCATTGAAAAACTTTTATTCAAGTATCCCTTTATGCTATCCAGAAATTCTATATCATTTCCAATTAATAATATGTCATCTACATATAATATCATAAATGCGACAGAGCTCCCACTCACTTTCTTGTAAATACAGGCTTCTCCAAAAGTCTATATAAAACCATATGCTTTGATCACACTATCAAAGCGTTTATTCCAACTCCGAGAAGCTTGCACCAGTCCATAAATGGATCACTGGAGCTTGCACACTTTGTTAGCACCTTTTGGATTGACAAAACCTTCTGGTTGCATCATATACAACTCTTCTTCCAGAAATCCATTCAAGAATGCAGTTTTGACATCCATTTGCCAAATTTCATAATCATAAAATTCAGCAATTGATAACATGATCCGGACAGACTTAAGCATCGCTATGGGTGAGAAAGTCTCATCGTAGTCAACCCCTTGAACTTGTCGAAAACCTTTCGCAACAAGTCGAGCTTTATAGACAATTACGTTACCATCAACGTCAGTCTTCTTCTTAAAGATCCATTTATTCTCAATGGCTTGCCTATCATCGGGCAAGTCAACCAAAGTCCATACTTTGTTCTCATACATGGATCCCATCTCAGATTTCATGGCTTCTAGCCATTTTGCGGAATCTAGGCTCATCATCGCTTCCTCATAGTTCGTAGGTTCGCCATGGTCAAGTAACATGACTTCCAGAATAGGATTACCGTACCAGTCTGGTGCGGATCTTACTCTGGTAGACCTACAAGGTTCAGTAGAAACTTGATCTGAAGTTTCATGATCAATATCATTAGCTTCCTCACTAATTGGTGTAGTTATCACAGGAACCGGTTCTTGTGATGGACTACTTTCCAATAAGGGAGCAGGTACAGTTACCTCATCAAGTTCTACTTTCCTCCCACTCACTTCTTTCGAGAGAAACTCCTTCTCTAGAAAGGATCCAAATTTAGCAACGAAAATCTTTCCCCTCGGATATGTGATAGAAGGTGTACCCAACAGTCTCTTTTGGGTATCCTATGAAGACACATTTCTCCGATTTGGGTTCGAGCTTATCTGGTTGAAGTTTCTTCACATAAGCATCGCAACCCCAAACTTTAAGAAACAACAACTTTGGTTTCTTGCCAAACCACAGTTCATGAGGCGTCGTCTCAACGGATTTTGATGGTGACCTATTTAACGTGAATGCGGCCGTCTCTAAAGCATAACCCCAAAACGATAGCGGTAAATCAGTAAGAGACATCATAGATCACACCATATCTAGTAAAGTACGATTACGACGTTCGGACACACCATTTCGTTGTGGTGTTCCGGGTGGCGTGAGTTGCGAAACTATTCCGCATTGTTTCAAATGTAAACCAAACTCGTAACTCAAATATTCTCCTCCACGATCAGATCGTAGAAATTTTATTTTCTTGTTACGATGATTTTCCACTTCACTCTGAAATTCTTTGAACTTTTCAAATGTTTCAGACTTGTTTTTCATTAAGTAGATATACCCATATCTGCTCAAATCATCTGTGAAGGTGAGAAAATAACGATATCCGCCGCGAGCCTCAATATTCATTGGACCACAAACATTAGTATGTATGATTTCCAACAAATTAGTTGCTCGCTCCATAGTTCCGGAGAACGGCGTTTTAGTCATCTTGCCCATGAGGCACGGTTCGCAAGTACCAAGTGATTCATAATCAAGTGATTCCAAAAGTCCATCAGTATGGAGTTTCTTCATGCGCTTTATACCAATATGACCTAAACGGTAGTGCCACAAATAAGTTGCACTATCATTATCAACTCTGCATCTTTTGGTTTCAACACTATGAATATGTGTATCACTACTATCGAGATTCAATAAAAATAGACCACTCTTCAAGGGTGCATGACCATAAAAGATATTACTCATATAAATAGAACAACCATTATTCTCTGATTTAAATGAATAACCGTCTCGCATCAAACAATATCCAGATATAATGTTTATGCTTAACACCGGCACCAAATAACAATTATTTAGGTCTAAAACTAATCCCAATGGTAGATGTAGAGGTAGTGTGACGCCCGGGTAATTAAGCTACAGTGATCCTCTGCTAATGGTGCCACGTCACCTCGTTTATAGTTGTTAATCTCGAGTTAGTTCGAAACCGATTCAAATTCAAATTCAAAAATATGCAAACAATAAAAGTTTTCAAATATTAAAACTAAAATGATCGGAGTGAACCAAATATTGCAGAGATAATAATGGTGGGGAAACCAACATTTCTTATAATATTTAATTTCACTAAAATAACCAAAGCTTAGGGCAAAACAATTACTTTAATGCCTTTTATAAAGATATAGTAATATAACTAAATTAATAGTGTGCCAAAATAATTATGGCAGAGGCCTAATTAATAATACTAATTTAGGTGCTAACTTGGTATTCTATAAAAAGAAATTAATAGAGACTTTAAATGAAAACAATAAAGAAATAAAAGAGAAATAATAAAAGAAAACAGAAAAAAAAGAAAAGAAGAGAGAGACCCCCCCCCCCCCGCTGGGCCACGGCCCAGCAGGCCATCGGGCCGCCAGGCCGGCCCAGCCGCACCCCACCCCCTCCTCCTTATCCCACCAGGGGAAAACCCTAATCCCCCACACCCCCCCCACGTCGTCCACGCCCCCCTCCCGATCCAGATTTGGATCGGGGACGAACCCCCACACCCCCCCGTTACCCTCGCCCCCTCCCCACCTCGATTCGGATCGGGGGCGCTTGCCCCCGACGACCGCGTCGCCGCCGCAGCGCGGGCCCGCCGCCCCGACGACTGCGCCCCGCCGCGTCCGCCCCCGACGCCGTCTCCATCGCCTCGGAGGCGACGGCCTCCCCGCCTCGTCACCGCCCCGACCCCGGAGGCCGACGTCGCCACCCATCGCCGACGCCGCCCCGTCGCGCGTCGTCGCCGTCTCCCTCCTCAACCCCCCGCTGCCTAGACCCCACCATCCCACGGTGAGCTCCTGTGCCGAGCGCGCCACCCCTCTGTCCCGTGTCCGCTCCTCCCTCGCCTAGCCTGTGCGCCCCTCGCACCGTCCCGCCTCGTGCTCGTCGCCACGCCCCAACCGTGGCCGACAGCACCCACTCGTGCCCTCACCGGCCTCCGTGGCCGCCGGCCGGCCTGCCTGCGCCCTGCGGCCTCCCCGTGCCGTGCTCCTCTGCCGCCGTGCTCGGCCTGCTGCTGTGGCCTCGGGCACGAGCGCCCGCACCCAGCGCCCGAACCCGCCGCCCCTCGTCTCCGTCCTGCCGGCCCCGAACACGGCCTCGCCGGAGCCCGGTCCGGCCACCGCGCCCCTGCCCCTTCCCTGTGTGCGTTTGTGCACAGGAGGGAGGTGGCCTGAGCCACTTGCAGGTGGGGCCCTCCCCCTTGTAAATCAGAAAGACGAAAAAAAGGGGGAATAAAAAAAAAGAGACTTAAAAATATATATATATATATAATAAATAAAATTGATTAATTAATTAAGTAAATAATTAATTTAATTAATCCTGATAAATTAAACCTAATGACTAATTAACCTAATTAACTACTATTAATTAAACTTAACTAAGATAATTAGTTAACAGTGTATGACGAACGGGACCCACCTGTCCGGGTTGACTTAGTCAACCCTGTTGACTGATGATGTCAGCATGACATCATGCTGATGTCATAAATGCAATTTCGAAATTAATTAAATAATTAATTAAATTCCTGAAATTAATAAAATCTTTTAAAAATCATATCTTTTAATCCGTAATCCGGATTAAAATATTTTCAACATGAAAGTTGCTCAGAACGACGAGACGATTCCGGATACGCAGTCCGTTCGTCCGCCACACCCCTCTAACCTATCGAACCCGCAACTTTCCCCTCCGGCTCCTCTGCCCGAAAACACGAAACACCGGGAATACTTTCCCGGATGTTTTCCCCCCTTCACCGGTATCACCTACTACCGCGTTAGGGCACACCGAACACCGCGTATTGCCTTGTTATATTTTGTGATGCTTTGTTTGCTCTGTATTCATTATTTCTTCCCGCTCTTCTCTCCGGTAGACTACGAGACCGACGCTGCTGTTGACCAGTTCGACTACGGAGCTGACGACTCCTCTCTCTTGCCAGAGCAACCAGGCAAGCCCCCCCTTGATCACCAGATATCACCTATTCTCCTCTATACTGCTTGCATTAGAGTAGTGTAGCATGTTACTGCTTTCGTTAAGCCTATTCTGATGCATAGCCTGTCATTGCTGCTACAGTCATTGATACCTTACCTGCAATCCTAAATGCTTAGTATAGGATGCTAGTTATCATCATTGGCCCTACATTCTTGTCAGTCTGCCTTGCTATACTATCGGGCCGTGATCACTTGGGAGGTGATCACGGGTATATACTATACATACATACATACTATACAGATGGTGACTAAAGTCGGGTCAGCTCATTGAGTACCCGCAAGTGATTCTGACGAGGGGGCTGAAAGGACAGGTGGCTCCATCCCGGTAGAGGTGGGCCTGGGTTCCCGACGGCCCTCGACTGTTACTTTGTGGCGGAGCGGCAGGGCAGGTTGAGACCACCTAGGAGACAGGTGGGCCTGGCCCTGTTCGGCGTTCGCGGATACTTAACACGCTTAACGAGATCTTGGTATTTGATCTGAGTCTGGCTACGAGCCTATACGCACTAACCATCTACGTGGGAGTAGTTATGGGTATCCCGACGTCGTGGTATCAGCCGAAGCACTTCAGACGTCAGCGACGGAGCGGCGCGCGCCGGATTGGACTGGAACGCCTACTAGGCTAGGTCTGCTTCCGGCCGCCCTCGCAACGTGCAGGTGTGCTCAGGGCGATGGGCCCAGACCCCTGCGCGCTTAGGTTTAGACCGGCGTGCTGGCCTCTCTGTTGAGCCTAGGTGGGGCTGCGACGTGTTGATCTTCCGAGGCCGGGCATGACCCAGGAAAGTGTGTCCGGCCAAATGGGATCGAGCGTGTTGGGCTATGTGGTGCACCCCTGCAGGGAAGTTAATCTATTCGAATAGCCGTGATCTTCGGTAACAGGACGACTTGGAGTTGTACCTTGACCTTATGACAACTAGAACCGGATACTTAATAAAACACACCCTTCCAAGTTCCACAGACAACCCGGTGATCGCTTTTCCGCAGGGCGACGAGGAGAGGATCGCCGGGTAGGATTATGCTATGCGATGCTACGTGGAGATGCTACTGGAGATGCTACTTGGAGACACTACTTGAAGATGCTACTTGGAGGACTTCTATCTACTCTCTTCTACATGCTGCAAGACGGAGGCTGCCAGAAGCGTAGTCTTCGATAGGACTAGCTATCCCCCTCTTATTCTGGCTTTCTGCAGTTCAGTCCACTGATATGGCCTCCTTACACATATACCCATGCATATGTAGTGTAGTTCCTTGCTTGCGAGTACTTTGGATGAGTACTCACGGTTGCTTTCTCCCCTCTTTTCCCCTTTCCTTCTACCTGGTTGTCGCAACCAGATGCTGGAGTCCAGGAGCCAGACGCCACCGTCGACGACGACCCCTACTACACCGGAGGTGCCTACTACTACGTGCAGCCCGCTGACGACGACCTGGAGTAGTTAGGAGGATCCCAGGCAGGAGGCCTGCGCCTCTTTCGATCTGTATCCCAGTTTGTGCTAGCCTTCTTAAGGCAAACTTGTTTAACTTATGTCTGTACTCAGATATTGTTGCTTCCGCTGACTCGTCTATGATCGAGCACTTGTATTCGAGCCCTCGAGGCCCCTGGCTTGTATTATGATGCTTGTATGACTTATTTTATTTGTAGAGTTGTGTTGTGATATCTTCCCGTGAGTCCCTGATCTTGATCGTACACATTTGCGTGCATGATTAGTGTACGATTGAATCGGGGGCGTCACAAGTTGGTATCAGAGCCGACTGCCTGTAGGAATCCCCCTTCCACACTCCTTGGCCGAAGTCGAGTCTAGACATTACAAAAACATTTACTAACTTGGCTGTGTGCCTTACGGGCCCACGTCGCCATTGGGTGGTACTAGGATCTTTTACTCCTCGACCTTTACTCTGGGACTCTGAACTCTCTTCTACTCGGGTTAAACGATTTCTACTAAAATCTGACTTTAGGTTCTCGAAAATACTTTCTCCCGGAGAGCCCCTTCAGTCCAGGTGATCGCCGACTGCACCAGAAGATTTCGAAGTTACTCGCCGAAACTCTTTTGAGACTTTGTGTCCGTTGCTTTTGCAATTCCCTACCATCGAAATATCCCTATGGATAAATACATACACTTGACGTTCTTACTTTTATTCCCAGTTGATCTTGTTATTACAAGATACCCCGAAATTCTCTCTATTGATCCGAGAATATCTTGTGCCTACTGTCTTGCAATTCCTTGTCACCTGAATACCCCTATGGATAATTCTCGCACTTGTCGAGTATCCGCTTATCCCCAGTTGTTCATGTGTTTCGCAAAAGTCTTCAAAATAATATTCGATCTTCCGAAAATCCTCTAGAGCCTTTGGCTCTTGAAATTCTTGCTTGCTTGCATTATGGTTAATCCCATAAGTCTCGTAGTCTTAATGACATTCCTTGTCATTATCATTTTGAGTCCGTTGACTCAATATGTTTGCGAATACACGCAATCATCATTGATCCTTATAAATTAATTTTCCGGCTGAGCTGCCATCCTTTTAACTGGAATTGGTTCTCGACCAATCCAATTGTCTTGATTGTACCCTAAGACTATTCAACTTATCCACCCCTAATCAGAGCATTGCTTCCGATCCCTTGATTTGGAAATCATAATTCCTTTGCATTTGACAATTGAGTTAGTCAGTTGTTTCTATAATCTGATCTCCTTGCAATCTTCTTCCTCTGGTTGAGTACCGATGCTCACGTCAGATCCCTTGTGGACCACCAGATCCTTTGTTGGATTTTATCTGACAACGCCCTTCTTATTCAATAACCTTGTGAGCCTTTCCTCTGATACATAATGCCTTTGGTAAATTGTATCCTCTGCTTTCTTAACCATGCTCTGTCTTCGAGCTTGAGTTAATTACTTCTAAAAGATTCTGGTATATGATTCTAAGAAGCCCCTATGGGTTGAACATATGCCTTCACTAAACCGTGTGAACCCGAAAGTTTTCACGAATCATACTCTTCTGGTGCTACGCCAGATAAAATTTCAACACTGCAACTTCATCGAACGTGAGAAGTGAATGAAAGGTTATGCATTGGAGAAGTGGGAGTCGACCTTGAACTTGTGTTCATGCCCATGGACACGATGTAGATCTTATCATTAAAGCTTCTCTTAAATTAATTATTCCTTTGGTATAAGTTCATCTTATATCAGGGATCTGGCCTTTTGCAATCGTGGTTCCGACCATGTTCTCTTTTAAATACCATTTCTCGTGCAAGTTTTAACACTTGTCTTCTGTAGAGCAATACCCCCGTCCAACCTCTACTTTGATATGTCATCGAGTATTACCCCCCTGGTATCTCGAGATTATCTTAGAACTGCATAACTTCTTATGAGTTCTTCATCAAGTGCTACCTTCCCACTGATTCCAATTTTCACGGGCTCTGAGTTATTGAACACTCAAAGACACCGATAATGGAACCGAGTCCGCATTACGGTTCAACAACTCTTACTAATATTCTTTACTTACGAGTTTGTACCCGATCATGTCATTCCTAGCCTGATCGGTTATATCATTACCATGCTAAATTTTAACTGTGCTACCTGGTCCTTAATCCCGGAGCACAACTTTTGACAATGAGCTAAACTTACGTCGATCTTCCTCGTCAGATCAGTTCGCCTTGAACAACAATCTTGATTTCAGGTTTGTGTCGTACCTATGGTTCCAATAACCTCTTGCTTCATCATTCTTTTTGACTTGATGTGATCGCGGATCGATTACATCTTCGTGGAATCTCTCGGCAAATGTGTCATGATCACCATCTACATTCTGATGCTCTTCCAGGATATCAAGTGAATTAATGATGAGAAATACCATCCTTGCCCTCGATAAATTGATTATCGTCGACCACTTTATTGCCCTCCCACCAACACAAGCTTGTTCATGTTTGGTGTTATACCTTGAGTTCCTTGCTATCCAGCAATTGTTCCTCTTTACCTTGGAGTATTACCATCCTTTATGTCAAGAATGTTCTGAGAATTGCTCCACCACTTAAGAATTCTTGGTATAGTGATACTTCTCACCATCACCATTCTTTCTTGGTCCTCGTGTTGATTCCAACCGGGGTACCCACAAGTGAACGGTGTTGTTTGGATTATGCACTTCTAGCAACCCTATTGCTTTGAAGTTAATGATCGATATTTCATTCTAAGTCCTTCGCTAATTGAATCACCATTCTGACATTGGTCGTGCAACCCAATCCACATTTCGGGCGCACCTTTCAACCAATGTTTAATTGTGTATGTTTTCCTCGAGCATACTTCCTTATATCATTTGATTTGGCAAATGTTATCTCCTTGTTCACTTAATGGTGGAAATCCATCTTTTGGGAATCTCGGTGAATTGCCGTTGAGTTCACCAGACACCTCCTTGTCCTCTCCTTGGGTTAATGATGAACTCTTGATAACGGAAATCACTTCATAGTTCATTTCCCGAGAATCTTACAATGTCATTTCGTTGATATGTGCCGCAGCTTTTCTTCGCGGACATCCTGAGTCTGAGGTATCATGACACCAATCGGATCTGAATCTTGGTCGGATATGATGGTTGGGACAACCTTCCAAGAGTTATGATGTTGATCCTTTGATGACCCGGTAACATGATGTCATGCCTAGCACCCCCCCCCCCGGCTGGAGGACCTATCATTATAGATTCCTTTTCAGCAAGGTTATCCATTCACCCATGAGGAAATTGTAAGACTTATTTTATAAGTTCTTCCTGATGGACCCTTTTTGTTTCCAAAGCCTTAACTTGCTTGAAGACCATGTAATGCTATCTCGAAGCATGTTTGTGGTACTTCGATTTTCAACAGGAACATTTGAAGCACGATGCTATATTTTAATTATCAATTATTCTAACACCGTTGTATGAGTAATATCATGAGATTCCTTCCCCTTACCTAAATGGTTTTCTACTTTATATCCTGTCATGGATATCTTGCTCTGCTTGTCCTTGGGAAGGATATACCCTCGAAATATGTGTTTAAACATATTTTCCTTTCCATTGTTCTGTTTAATCTGATGATCATATTTCCTTCCATTGGTTTGTTTAAACCTTTTCTATGATCTATATGATATAAGCAGTACTAATCCACTGCTTGCGCAAACACCTCGATGTACAACTCTGTCAGTAAGACCTTGTTACTATTGTTGATGACATTCCGGTAACCACCGATGGACGGGAACCTTGCCTATTGGTCCGCCTCGTTCAACGAGCAGGAAAATGGTTCTCTTCGTCCCTCGCCCTTGGTACCTATGTTGTTGCCGACATGACCCTCAGACTCTCCTCTGACATGCCTTGCTTACATGATCGTGCAAGATGTCACCAACCTTCTACTTTTAACCACATGGTGGGCCCATAACCCACAGTTTCGCAGGATCGAAACCTGACTCTCCTGCACACCCCAGCTCCAAAGTTATTCTTTCCGCGTGGACTCGTAAGTAATTCATGAGCCACCTTTCCGTTGAGATCATTAATTCTGGCATCGGACACAATACTTATTCCTGTTGCTCTGAACCCCATTCACACTCTGTTTCAGGCAATGAACGATTGCCTATCCGCTTGAAACTTCTTATTGCACCGTCTTACTTTGCTCTCGATGTGTTTCATTTGTTCAAACTCGAGAGATACTCATATGTTCATACTTGGGAAACCCCTAGAAGATTTTCCCTTGTAACATCCTATCGTTGTAGAGCTGCCCCTTACCTATTCGTAAGTACGATGGAGATCCCGAAGAACGGATGACAAATTGATCATGGTGACTTGAAGCAGTGAAATGAAGGCATCAACGAAAGGGGTCAACCTCTTCGAAAGGGAAGCCAAGACCGAGAAGACTCGTTAGGTTTTTCGCTACCAACACCTTCGCCCCTTACTCCACCGCTTAAATCTCGGGACGAGATTTCTTGTAGTGGAGGAGAATTGTGACGCCCGGGTAATTAAGCTACAGTGATCCTCTGCTAATGGTGCCACGTCACCTCGTTTATAGTTGTTAATCTCGAGTTAGTTCGAAACCGATTCAAATTCAAATTCAAAAATATGCAAACAATAAAAGTTTTCAAATATTAAAACTAAAATGATCGGAGTGAACCAAATATTGCAGAGATAATAATGGTGGGGAAACCAACATTTCTTATAATATTTAATTTCACTAAAATAACCAAAGCTTAGGGCAAAACAATTACTTTAATGCCTTTTATAAAGATATAGTAATATAACTAAATTAATAGTGTGCCAAAATAATTATGGCAGAGGCCTAATTAATAATACTAATTTAGGTGCTAACTTGGTATTCTATAAAAAGAAATTAATAGAGACTTTAAATGAAAACAATAAAGAAATAAAAGGGAAATAATAAAAGAAAACAGAAAAAAAAGAAAAGAAGAGAGAGACCCCCCCCCCCGCTGGGCCACGGCCCAGCAGGCCATCGGGCCGCCAGGCCGGCCCAGCCGCACCCCACCCCCCTCCTCCTTATCCCACCAGGGGAAAACCCTAATCCCCCACACCCCCCCCACGTCGTCCACGCCCCCCCTCCCGATCCAGATTTGGATCGGGGACGAACCCCCACACCCCCCCGTTACCCTCGCCCCCTCCCCACCTCGATTCGGATCGGGGGCGCTTGCCCCCGACGACCGCGTCGCCGCCGCAGCGCGGGCCCGCCGCCCCGACGACTGCGCCCCGCCGCGTCCGCCCCCGACGCCGTCTCCATCGCCTCGGAGGCGACGGCCTCCCCGCCTCGTCACCGGCCCGACCCCGGAGGCCGACGTCGCCACCCATCGCCGACGCCGCCCCGTCGCGCGTCGTCGCCGTCTCCCTCCTCAACCCCCCCGCTGCCTAGACCCCACCATCCCACGGTGAGCTCCTGTGCCGAGCGCGCCACCCCTCTGTCCCGTGTCCGCTCCTCCCTCGCCTAGCCTGTGCGCTCCTCGCACCTCCCCGTGCCGTGCTCCTCTGCCGCCGTGCTCGGCCTGCTGCTGTGGCCTCGGGCACGAGCGCCCGCACCCAGCGCCCGAACCCGCCGCCCCTCGTCTCCGTCCTGCCGGCCCCGAACACGGCCTCGCCGGAGCCCGGTCCGGCCACCGCGCCCCTGCCCCTTCCCTGTGTGCGTTTGTGCACAGGAGGGAGGTGGCCTGAGCCACTTGCAGGTGGGGCCCTCCCCCTTGTAAATCAGAAAGACGAAAAAAAAGGGGGAATAAAAAAAAAGAGACTTAAAAATATATATATATATATATAATAAATAAAATTGATTAATTAATTAAGTAAATAATTAATTTAATTAATCCTGATAAATTAAACCTAATGACTAATTAACCTAATTAACTACTATTAATTAAACTTAACTAAGATAATTAGTTAACAGTGTATGACGAACGGGACCCACCTGTCCGGGTTGACTTAGTCAACCCTGTTGACTGATGATGTCAGCATGACATCATGCTGATGTCATAAATGCAATTTCGAAATTAATTAAATAATTAATTAAATTCCTGAAATTAATAAAATCTTTTAAAAATCATATCTTTTAATCCGTAATCCGGATTAAAATATTTTCAACATGAAAGTTGCTCAGAACGACGAGACGATTCCGGATACGCAGTCCGTTCGTCTGCCACACCCCTCTAACCTATCGAACCCGCAACTTTCCCCCTCCGGCTCCTCTGCCCGAAAACACGAAACACCGGGAATACTTTCCCGGATGTTTTCCCCCCTTCACCGGTATCACCTACTACCGCGTTAGGGCACACCGAACACCGCGTATTGCCTTGTTATATTTTGTGATGCTTTGTTTGCTCTGTATTCATTATTTCTTCCCGCTCTTCTCTCCGGTAGACTACGAGACCGACGCTGCTGTTGACCAGTTCGACTACGGAGCTGACGACTCCTCTCTCTTGCCAGAGCAACCAGGCAAGCCCCCCCTTGATCACCAGATATCGCCTATTCTCCTCTATACTGCTTGCATTAGAGTAGTGTAGCATGTTACTGCTTTCGTTAAGCCTATTCTGATGCATAGCCTGTCATTGCTGCTACAGTCATTGATACCTTACCTGCAATCCTAAATGCTTAGTATAGGATGCTAGTTATCATCATTGGCCCTACATTCTTGTCAGTCTGCCTTGCTATACTATCGGGCCGTGATCACTTGGGAGGTGATCACGGGTATATACTATACATACATACATACTATACAGATGGTGACTAAAGTCGGGTCAGCTCATTGAGTACCCGCAAGTGATTCTGACGAGGGGGCTGAAAGGACAGGTGGCTCCATCCCGGTAGAGGTGGGCCTGGGTTCCCGACGGCCCTCGACTGTTACTTTGTGGCGGAGCGGCAGGGCAGGTTGAGACCACCTAGGAGACAGGTGGGCCTGGCCCTGTTCGGCGTTCGCGGATACTTAACACGCTTAACGAGATCTTGGTATTTGATCTGAGTCTGGCTACGAGCCTATACGCACTAACCATCTACGTGGGAGTAGTTATGGGTATCCCGACGTCGTGGTATCAGCCGAAGCACTTCAGACGTCAGCGACGGAGCGGCGCGCGCCGGATTGGACTGGAACGCCTACTAGGCTAGGTCTGCTTCCGGCCGCCCTCGCAACGTGCAGGTGTGCTCAGGGCGATGGGCCCAGACCCCTGCGCGCTTAGGTTTAGACCGGCGTGCTGGCCTCTCTGTTGAGCCTAGGTGGGGCTGCGACGTGTTGATCTTCCGAGGCCGGGCATGACCCAGGAAAGTGTGTCCGGCCAAATGGGATCGAGCGTGTTGGGCTATGTGGTGCACCCCTGCAGGGAAGTTAATCTATTCGAATAGCCGTGATCTTCGGTAACAGGACGACTTGGAGTTGTACCTTGACCTTATGACAACTAGAACCGGATACTTAATAAAACACACCCTTCCAAGTTCCACAGACAACCCGGTGATCGCTTTTCCGCAGGGCGACGAGGAGAGGATCGCCGGGTAGGATTATGCTATGCGATGCTACGTGGAGATGCTACTGGAGATGCTACTTGGAGACACTACTTGAAGATGCTACTTGGAGGACTTCTATCTACTCTCTTCTACATGCTGCAAGACGGAGGCTGCCAGAAGCGTAGTCTTCGATAGGACTAGCTATCCCCCTCTTATTCTGGCTTTCTGCAGTTCAGTCCACTGATATGGCCTCCTTACACATATACCCGTGCATATGTAGTTTAGTTCCTTGCTTGCGAGTACTTTGGATGAGTACTCACGGTTGCTTCTCTCCCTCTTTTCCCTTTCCCTTCTACCTGGTTGTCGCAACCAGATGCTGGAGTCCAGGAGCCAGACGCCACCGTCGACGACGACCCCTACTACACCGGAGGTGCCTACTACTACGTGCAGCCCGCTGACGACGACCTGGAGTAGTTGGGAGGATCCCAGGCAGGAGGCCTGCGCCTCTTTCGATCTGTATCCCAGTTTGTGCTAGCCTTCTTAAGGCAACTTGTTTAACTTATGTCTGTACTCAGATATTGTTGCTTCCGCTGACTCGTCTATGATCGAGCACTTGTATTCGAGCCCTCGAGGCCCCTGGCTTGTATTATTATGCTTGTATGACTTATTTTATTTGTAGAGTTGTGTTGTGATATCTTCCCGTGAGTCCCTGATCTTGATCGTACACATTTGCGTGCATGATTAGTGTACGATTGAATCGGGGGCGTCACAGGTAGCGTGCCGACCGTGATCACATCGACTTTGGAACCATTTCCCACGCGCATCGTCACCTTGTCCTTAGCCAATCTTCACTTAATCCATAGTCCCTGTTTCGAGTTGCAAATATTAGCAATAGAACCAGTATCAAATACCCAGGTACTACTGCGAGTATTAGTAAGGTACACATCAATAACATGTATATCACATATACCTTTGTTCACTTTGCCATCCTTCTTATCCGCCAAATACTTGGGGCAGTTCCGCTTCCAGTGTCCAGTCTGCTTGCAGTAGAATCACTCAGTCTCAGGCTTAGGTCCAGACTTGGGTTTCTTCTCTTGAGCAGCAACTTGTTTGCTGTTGTTCTTGAAGTTCCCATTCTTCTTCGCTTTGCCCTTTTTCTTGAAACTGGTGGTCTTGTTGACCATCAACACTTGATGCTCCTTCTTGAGTTCTACCTCCACGGCTTTTAGCATTGCGAAGAGCTCGGGAATAGTCTTGTCCATCCCTTGCATATTATAGTCCATCACGAAGCTCAAGTAGCTTGGTGGCAGTGATTGAAGAATTCTGTCAATGACACTATCATCAGGAAGATTAACTCCCAGTTGAATCAAGTGATTATTATACCCAGACATTTTGAGTATGTGTTCACTGACAGAACTATTCTCCTCCATCTTGCAGCTATAGAACTTATTGGAGACTTCATATCTCTCAATCCGGGCATTTGCTTCAAAATTTTAACTTCAACTCCTGGAACATCTCATATGCTCCATGACGTTCAAAACGTCGTTGAAGACCCGGTTCTAAGCCGTAAAGCATGGCACACTGAACTATCGAGTAGTCATCAGCTTTGCTCTGCCAGACGTTCTTAACGTCGTCAGTTGCATCAGCAGCAGGCCTGGCACCCAGTGGTGCTTCCAGGACATAATTCTTCTATGCAGCAATGAGGATAATCCTCAGGTTACGGACCCAGTCCGTGTAATTGCTACCATCATCTTTCAACTTTGCTTTCTCAAGGAACGCATTAAAATTCAATGGAACAACAACACGAGCCATCTATCTACAACAAACATAGACAAGCAAAATACTATCAGGTACTAAGTTCATGATAAATTTAAGTTCAATTAATCATATTACTTAAGAACTCCCACTTAGACAGACATCTCTCTAGTCATCTAAGTGATCACGTGATCCAAATCAACTAAACCATGTCCGATCATCACGTGAGATGGAGTAGTTTCAATGGTGAACATCACTATGTTGATCATATCTACTATATGATTCACGTTCGACCTTTCGGTCTCCGTGTTCCAAGGCCATATCTGTTATATGCTAGGCTCGTCAAGTTTAACCTGAGTATTCCGCATGTGCAACTGTTTTGCACCCGTTGTATTTGAAAGTAGAGCCTATCACACCCGATCATCACGTGGTGTCTCAGCACGAAGAACTTTTGCAACAGTGCATACTCAGGGAGAACACTTCTTGATAATTTTTAGTGAGAGATCATCTTAAAATGCTACTGTCAATCAAAGCAAGATAAGATGCATAAAGGATAAACATCACATGCAATCAATATAAGTTATATGATATGGCCATCATCATCTTGTGCTTGTGATCTCCATCTCCGAAGCACCGTCGTGATCACCATCGTCACCGGCGCGACACCTTGATCTCCATCGTAGCATCCTTGTCGTTACGCCATCTATTGCTTCTACAACTATCGCTACCGCTTAGTGATAAAGTAAAGCAATTACAGGGCGTTTACATTTCATACAATAAAGTGATAACCACATGGATCCTGCCAGTTGCCGATAACTTCGGTTACAAAACATGATCATCTCATACAATAAAATATAGCATAACGTCTTGACCATATCACATCACAACATGCCCTGCAAAAACAAGTTAGACGTCCTCTACTTTGTTGTTGCAAATTTTACGTGGCTGCTAAGGGCTGAGCAAGAACCGTACTTACCTACGCATCAAAACCACAATGATAGTTCGTCAAGTTAGTGTTGTTTTAAACTTCGCAAGGACCGGGCGTAGCCACACTCGGTTCAACTAAAGTTGGAGAAACAGACACCCGCTAGTCACCTGTGTGCAAAGCACGGCGGTAAAACCAGTCTCGCGTAAGCGTACGCATAATGTCGGTCTGGGCCGCTTCATCCAACAATACCGCTGAACCAAAGTATGACATGCTGGTAAGAAGTATGACTTGTATCGCCCACAACTCACTTGTGTTCTACTCGTGCATATAACTTTCAACGCATAAAACCTAGCCTCGGATGCCACTGTTGGGGAACGTAGTAATTTCAAAAGAAATCCTACGCACACGCAACATCATGGTGATGCCTAGCAACGAGAGGGGAGAGTGTTGTCCACATACCCTCGTAGACCGTAACCGGAAGCGTTATGACAACGCGGTTGATTTAGTCGTACGTCTTCAGGATCCGACCGAGTTCAGCACACGTTCAGCTCGATGATGATCCCCGGACTCCGATCCAGCAGGGTTTCGGGGATGAGTTCCGTCAGTAGGACGGCGTGGTGACAATGATGATGTTCTACCAACGCAGGGCTTCGCCTAAGCACCACAACAATATGACCGAGGTGGAATATGGTGGGGGGAGGCACCGCACACGGCTAAGGAACTATCACGAAGATCAACTTGTGTGTCTAGAGGTTCCCCCTGCCCCCGTATATAAAGGAGCCAAGGGGGAGGGGGCGGCCGGCCAAGGAGGGCGCGCCAAGGGGGAGTCCTACTCCCACCGGGAGTAGGACTCCCTTCTTTCCTAGTTGGAGAAGGAGAAAGGGGGAAGGATGAGGAAGAGGGGAAGGAAAGGGGGGGGGGGGCGCCGCCCCCCTCTCCTTGTCCTATTCGGACTAGGGAGGGGAGGGGGCGTAGCCCACCTCTTCCCTCCTCTCCTTTTCTCCCTTAGGGCCCATGAAGGCCCAATAACCCCCGCGAGGATTCCGGAAACCCCCTGGAGCTCCGGTAAAATCCCGATTTCACCCAGAACCATTCCGATATCCAAATATAGGCTTCCAATATATCAATCTTTATGTCTTGACCATTTCGAGACTCCTCGTCATGTCTATGATCACAGCCGGGACTCCGAACAACCTTCGATACATCAAAACTTATAAACTCATAATAAAACTGTCATCGTAACGTTAAGCGTGCGGACCCTACGGGTTCGAGAACTATGTAGACATGACCTGGAACTATTCTTGGTCAATAACCAATAGCGGAACATGGATGCTCATATTGGCTCCTACATATTCTACGAAGATCTTTATCGGTCAAACCGCATAACAACATACGTTGTTCCCTTTGTCATCGGTATGTTACTTGTCCGAGATTCGATCGTCGGTATCCAATACCTAGTTCAATCTCGTTACCGGCAAGTCTCTTTACTCGTTACGTAATGCATCATTCCGTAACTAACTCATTAGCTACATCGCTTGCAAGGCTTATAGTCATGTGCATTACCGAGAGGGCCCAGAGATACATCTCCGACAATCGGAGTGACAAAACCTAATCTCGAAATACACCAACCCAACATGTACCTTCGGAGACACCTGTAGAGCTCCTTTATAATCACCCAGTTACGTTGTGACGTTTGGTAGCACACAAAGTGTTCCTCCGGTAAACGGGAGTTGCATAATCTCATAGTTACAGGAACATGTATAAGTCATGAAGAAAGCAATAGCAACATACTAAACGATCAAGTGCTAGGCTAACGGAATGGGTCATGTCAATCATATCATTCTCCTAATGATGTGATCCCTTTAATCACATGACAACACATGTCTATGGTTAGGAAACATAACCATCTTTGATTAATGAGCTAGTCAAGTAGAGGCATACTAGTGACGTTATGTTTGTCTATGTATTCACACATGTATCATGTTTCCAGTTAATACAATTCTAGCATGAATAATAAACATTTATCATGATATGAGGAAATAAATAATAACTTTATTATTGCCTCTAGGGCATATTTCCTTCACCTTTTGTCTCACAAAGTATGTTGGGGCTCGTGCTACAACCGGCTACAAGTTCACAACCCACTTATCTTCTCTCTCCTCTTCTCTCTCCTTCAACTAAGCACAAATACTATATTAAAATCCTTATAGCCTGCTTATGTCATCTAATTATAGTACTTTCTCTAAAGTTACTCTCCACCGTGTAGTCTGAAATACCGGGCGCGCAGCGGCGGTGCCCCTTGGTCGGCGTGCCGCTTCAGTGGTGGAAGCAGTGAGAGGTCACGTTGCCCTGACTTGCCATCAATGTGGAGCGGCGGGCTCAGCTGGCGCCGGGCAGGAAGCACGCGCGGGAGGGGGGAGGGATTTTTGTTGGGCCAAGAACGTGAGAAGCCAACTTGGATTGGTCTGAACGGGGAAATATCATCTGCTCCCATACTCACTAGTAGTTTCATGCATATGACACTAGTCTATGTTACAACGCCCTCCTTTCCGGTTTATAGAGATGTTTAGAGTAACATAGTAATATGTTACAGTATAAGTTACTCCCCACAATGACCAGCCTTGGCCTCTCCTAGTGCTCTACCATGTATAGCTGCTGAGCCTGCCACTTAGGCATAAAATATGATGTGGCAAGTTAATTAAGAAGAGAGAGACTAGTTTGGTGACCCCGGGAAGAAACGGTGGAAAGACAGTTTTGAGTCTATAGCTAATTAAATGAAGCAAGCTTAGAAACAACAAACTAAGCACATATGCATTAAAGACTTAAGTTGCTAAGCCATTTAATGCACTTGGCACCTCATCTAAGCACATCTAAGCACTTATCACTTAGCACCCCCTTGATCATGGACCTTGATAGTGTACGTCACCTTGTGTCCAGATCTAAGATGCCACGTGTACCAAATGAATGACTCCAAGCTCGACCACCATGATGCAAGAGGTGCGAGCCGAGGACCATTGTTGGACACACCCTCCTCAGACTAGCCACAATGTATAGTAACATAGACTAGTAACATGATCATGTTACTAGTCTATGTTACTACCTCTATAGTGGTAGTAACATATGTGTCGTAACATGCAACACTTCATTTATTAGGCTATAGACACATCTTGCCTTGATATGTGTGATGTTACTACTTTCCTCTCTTTCTTCATTTATTGATTGCCACATCATCTACTTTATCTAGACATGTTTGATGTTACTACCTATGTTACTCCCACTGTGGGTAGTCTCATAATTTTCCTCGTCATCATCTGAGTCCAAGAAGATCTCACCCACATCATTATTAGGCATGCAACCGCCTTCATAGACAACGTGCACAGAAGGAGTAGAGGCGACTGGGGACGCACCATGTCGTGGGCACTCCGTACGTGCTCGTGTGCGTGCAGCGTGTGTGCTTTTCCATCGATGCTAGCTCTAAGGCCGAGGCTGCGGTCGTTGACACGTCTCCAACGTATCTATAATTTTTTATTGTTCCATGCTATTATATTACCCAATTTGGAAGTTTATGGTCTTTACTTTACAATTCTATATCATTTTTGGGACTAACCTACTAACCGGAGGCCCAGCCCGCATTGCTGTTTTTTTTTCTATTTTAGTGTTTCAAAGAAAAGGAATATCAAACGGAGTCCAAACGGACTCAAACCTTCGGGAGCGATCTTTTTGGAACAAACGTGATCCGAAGGACTTGGAGTGGAAGTCAATAAACAAGCGAGGCAGCCACGAGAGTGCCCGGCGCGCCCCCTAGGGCTGGGCGCGCCCACCACCCTCGTGGGCCCCTCGAGCGTCCACCGACCTACTTCTTCCTCCTATATATACCCATGTACCCCGAAAACATCAGAAGCGACAACTAAAAACTGTTTCCACTGCTGTAACCTTCTGTATCAGCGAGATCCCATCTTGGAGCCTTCGCTGGCGCTCCGCCGAAGGGGGAAGCGACCATGAAGGGCTTCTACATCAACACCATAGCCTCTCCGTTGAGTTGTGAATAGTTTACCACAGACCTTCGGGTCTATCTTTTATCATATAAGCTTTCAATCTACTTTTATTTGCATCTTTACTTTTCCAATCTATATCATAAAATACCAAAAATATATTTATCTTATCATGTTATCTCTATCAGATCTCACTTTCGTAAGTGGCCGTGAAGGGATTGACAACCCCTTTATTGCGTTGGTTCCGAGTTCTTGTTTGTTTGTGTAGGTGCGTGGGACTTTTGAGGAGCCTCCTAATGGACTGATACCTGGGTTCTCAAAAACTAAGGGAAATACTTATGCTACTATTGCTGCATCACCCTTTCCTCTTCAAGGAAAACCAACGCAAGCTCAAGACGTAGCAAGAAGGATTTCTGGTGCCGTTGTCGGGGAGGTCTTCGCTCAAGTCAAGACATACCAAGTACCCATCACAAACTCATCTCCCTCGCAGTTACATTATTTGCCATTTGCCTCTCATTTTCCTCTCCCCCAATTCACCCTTGCCATTTTATTCGCCCTCTCTTTCCCAATCACCTCTCTCTTTTGCTTGCCTTTTTGTTTGCTTGTCTGTTGGATTGCTTATCGCTATGGCGCAAGATAATACAAAATTGTGTGACTTTTCTAATACCAATAATAATGATTTCCTTTGTACTCCGATTGCTCGTCTTAATGATGTTAAGATCTATGAAATCAATGTTGCTTTGTTGAACCTTGTTATGAAAGATCAATTCTCTGGCCTTCCTAGCGAAGATGCCGCTACCCATCTAAACAACTTTGTTGATTTGTGTGAGATGCAAAAGAAGAAAGACACGGATAATGATATTATTAAATTGAAGTTATTTCCGTTTTCACTTATAGGTCGTGCTAAAGTGTGGTTTTCGTCTTTGCCTAAGAATAGTATTGATTCATGAAATAAGTGCAATGATGCTTTTATCTCTAAGTATTTTCCTCCCACTAAGATCATCTCCCTTAGGAACGATATTATGAATTTTAAACAACTTGATCATGAGCATGTTGCTCAATCTTGGGAAAGAATGAAATTAATGATTCGCAATTGCCCTACTCATGCTTTGAATTTATAGATGATCATACAAATTTTTTATGCCGGATTGAATTTTGCTTCTAGAAATCTTTTAGATTCGGCCGCGGGAGGCACGTTTATGGAAATCACCTTAGGAGAAGCTACTAAACTCCTTGATAACATTATGGCTAATTATTCTCAATGGCACACCGAAAGATCTACTAGTAAAAAGGTGCATGATATAGAAGAAATTAATGTTTTGAGTGAAAGATGGATGAACTTATGAAATTATTTGCTACTAAGAGTGCTTCTATTGATCCCAATGATATGACTTTGTCTACTTTGATTGATAATAATAATGAATCTATGGATGTGAATTTTGTTGGTAGGAATAATTTTGGTAACAATGCTTGTATAGGAAACTTTAATCCTAGACCGTTCCCTAGTAATTCCTCTAATAATTATGGAAATTCCTACAATAATTCTTATGGTGATTTTAATAAGATGCCCTCTGATTTTGAGTATACTGTTAAAGTATTTATGATCTCTCAAAAGAATTTTAATGCCTTGCTTGAAGAAAAATTGCTTAAAGTTGATGATTTGGCTAGGAACGTTGATAGACTTTCGCTTGATGTTGATTCTTTAAAACTTAGATCTACTCCTCCTAAGCATGATATCAATGAGTCTCTAAAAGCTATGAGAATTTCCATTGATGAGACAAAGAAAGAACCGCTAGATTGCGTGCTAAGAAAGATTGCTTGGTAAAGGCGTGTTCTTCTAGTTTCCATGAAAATAATGATGAAGATATAAAAGTTATTGATGTGTCCCCTATTAAATCTTGGTTTTGCAATATGAATCTTGATAATGATGGGACTGGAGATGAGTCAACTTTAGTTAAAAGGCGTCCCAGTGATTCAGAGTTCTTAGATCTTGATGCTAAATTTGGTAAAAGTGGGATTGGAGAAGTCAAGACATTAAATAGCATTGAACCCACTATCTTGGATTTCAAGGAATTTAATTATGATAATTGTTCTTTAGAAGATTGTATTTCCTTGTTGCAATCCATTGTGAATTCTCCTCATGCTTATAGTCAAAATAAAGCTTTTACCAAAAATATTGTTGATGCCTTGATGCCATCTTATGATGAAAAACTTAATTTGGAAGTTTCTATACCTAGAAAACTTTATGATGAGTGGGAACCTACTATAAAGATTAAAATTAAAGATCATGAGTGTTATGCTTTGTGTGATTTCGGTGCTAGTGTTTCCACGATTCCGAAAACTTTATGTGATATTCTAGGTTTCCATGATATTGATGATTGTTCTTTAAATTTGCATTTTGTGGATTCTACCATTAAAAAGCCTATGGGAAGGATCAATGATGTTCTTATTTTTGAAAATAGGAACTATGTGCCCGTAGATTTTATCGTTCTTGACATAGATTGCAATCTTTCTTGTCCTAATATTCTCGGTAGACCTTTCCTTGGAACGATTGGTGCAATTATTGATATGAAGGAAGGGAATATTAGATTCCAATTTCCATTAAGGAAAGGCATGGAACACATTCCAATAAAGAAAGTCAAATTACCTTATGAATCTATCATGCGAGCTACTTATGAATTGAGTGCCAAAGATGGCACTACTCAGATCTATCCTCGCTTTTATGCCTTGCTAGGGGCGTCAAACGATAGCGCTAGTTGGGAGGCAATGCAATTTTATTTTTGTTTTTTATTTTTGCTTCTGTTTAGTAATAAATTTTGCATCTACCTTATTTTTAGATGTGTTTTTTATGTTTTAACTAGTGTTTGTGCCAAGTAGAACCTATGGGATAACCTATGGTAATAGTTAATTAGATTCTGCTGAAAAACAGAAACTTTGCGCGCATGAAAATAATTTTAGTAATTCACATAAACGTGATTTTGGGTTGATTCTTTTGGATGTAGATCAACAGACAAATTTCCCAGGACTTCCTATTTTGGTAGGATTTTTAGAGTTCTAGAAGTATTCGAGAGTTACAGATTGCTACAGATTGTTCTGTTTTTGACAGATTCTGTTTTTCGTGTGTTGTTTCCTTATTTTGATGCATCTATGGCTAGTATGTAGGGGTATGAACCATAGAGAAGTTGTAATACAGTAAGTTTAACACCAATATAAATAAAGAATGAGTTCATTACAGTACCTTATGTGGTGGTTTTTCTTTCTTACACTAACGGAGCTTATGAGATTTCCTGTTGGGTTTTGTGTTGTGAAGTTTTCATGTTTTGGGTAAAGATTTGATGGACTATGGAATTAGGAGTTGCAACAGCCTAAGCTTGGGGATGCCCATGGCACCCAAATACATTAAAGGATAACCAAAAGCCTAAGCTTGGGGATGCCCCCGGAAGGCATCCCCTCTTTCGTCTTCGTCTATCGGTAACTTTACTTGGAGCTATATTTTTATTTGCCACATGATATGTGTTTTGCTTGGCGCGTCTTGTATGATATTAGTCTTTGCTTTTTAGTTTTCCACAATCATCCTTGATGTACACAACTTTTGGGAGAATCCCACTTGATTAGAATTTATTAGAATACTCTATGAGCTTCACTTATATCTTTTGAGCTAGATAGTTTTTGCTCTAGTGCTTCACTTATATCTTTTAGAGCACGGCGGTGGCTTAATTTTGAAGAAATTGTTGATCTCTCATGCTTCACTTATATTATTTTGAGAGTCTTTTAGAACAACATGGTATTTGCTATGGTTATAAATTTGGTCCTAGAATGATGAGCATCCAAGTTGGGTATAATAAAAACTATCATAGAAATTGCATTAAACACTAGGATCAATTTGATGCTTGATAATTGTTTTGAGATATAAAGGTGGTAATGTTAGAGTCATGCTAGTTGGGTAATTATGAAATTGAGAAATACTTGAGTTGAAGTTGGCAAGTCCCGTAGCGTGCACGTATGGTAAAAGTTGTTTGACAAAATTGTTGCATGAGGTGCTCTTTTAATTGTCTTCCTTATGAGTGGAGGTCGGGATCGTGCGTTCGTTAACTCCTACCAACCCTTCCCCTAGGAGCATGCGTAGTAGTACTTTGCTTCGAGACCAAGTAGACTTTTGCGATAAGTATATGAGTTCTTTATGACTAATGTGAGTCCATGGATATAAGCACACTCACCCTTCCACTTTGCTAGCCTCTATTGTGCCGCGCACCTTTCGCCGGTATCATGCACCCATTAGTTACCTTCCTCAAAATAGCCACCATACCTACCTATTATGGCATTTCCATAGCCATTCCGAGATATATTGCCATGCAACTTTCCACTGTTCCGTTATTATGACACGTTCCATCATTGTTATATTGCTTTGTGCATGATCATGTATTGATATTGTATTTGTGGCAAGGCCACCCTCACAATTTTTCATACATGTCACTCTTGATTAATTGCATATCCCGGTATACCGCCGGAGGCATTCATATAGAGTCATATTTTGTTCTAAGTGTTGAGTTCTAATTCTCGAGTTGTAAATTAATAAAAGTGTGATGATCTTAATTATTAGAGTATTGTCCCATGTGAGGAAAGGATGATGAAGACTATGATTCCCCCACAAGTCGGGATGAGACTTCGGACTTTAAAAAAAAGGAGGCCAAAGAGCCCACCAAAGAAAAAAAAGGAGAAAGGACAAATAAAAAAAGGCCAAATAAAAAAATAAAAAAATGAGAGAAAAAGAGAGAAGGGACAATGCTACTATCTCTTTTCCACACTTGTGCTTCAAAATAGCACCATGATCTTCATGATAGAGAGACTCTTGTGTTGTCACTTTCATATACTAGTGGGAAGTTTTCATTATAGAACTTGGCTTGTATATTCCAATGATGGGCTTCCTCAAAATGCCCTAGGTCTCCGTGAGCAAGCGAGTTGGATGCACACCCACTTAGTTTCTTTTGTTGAGATTTCATACATTTATAGCTCTAGTGCATCCGTTGCATGGCAATCCCTACTCACTCACATTGATATCTATTGATGGGCATCTCCATAGCCTGTTGATACGCCTAGTTGATGTGAGACTATCTTCTCCCTTTTTGTCCTCACAACCAGCAGCATATACCACATATAGTGCTTTGTCCATGCCTTGCGCTCATGTATTGCGTAAGAGTTGAGAAAGCTGAAGCGTGTTAAAAAGTATGAACCAATTGCTTGGCTGAAACCTGGGTTGTGCATGATGGGAGTATTTTGTGTAATGAAAATGAAGCATGACCTAACTATATGATTTTGTAGGGATAAGCTTTCTTTGGCTATGCTATTTTGATAAGACATGATTATTTGTTAGTATGCTTCGAGTATTATTATTTTTATGTTTTATAAGCTTTTATCTTGAATCTTTTGGATCTGAACAATCATGCCACAATAAAGAAAATTACATTGAGAATTATGCTAGGTAGCATTCTAGATCAAAAATTCTGTTTTTATCATTTACCTACTCGAGGACGAGCAGGAATTAAGCTTGGGGGATGCTCGTCTCCAACGTATCTATAATTTTTGATTGTTCCATGCTATTATATAACCCGTTTTGGATGTTTATGGGCTTTACTTTAAACTTTTATATCATTTCTGGGACTAACCTACTAACCGGAGGCCCAACCATATTGTTGTTTTTTGCCTATATCAATGTTTCGAAGAAAAGGAATATCAAATGCAGTCCAAACGGAATGAAACCTTCGGGAGCGATCTTTTTGGAACAAACGTGATCTAGAGGACTTGGAGTGGAAGTAAAGAAACAAGCGAGGCGCCCCCTAGGGTTGGGCGTGCCCCCCACCCTCGTGGGCCCCTTGAGCGTCCACCGACCTACTTCTTCCGCCTATATATACCCATGTACCCTGAAAGCGTCAGAAGCGACCACGAAAAACTATTTCCACTGCCGTAACCTTTTGTATCCGCGAGATCCCATCTTGGAGCTTTTGCCGACGCTCCACCAGAGGGGGAAGCAACCACAGAGGGCTTCTACATCAACACCATAGCCTCTCCGATGAGTTGTGAATAGTTTACCACAGACCTTCGGGTCTATCTTTTATCATATAAGCTTTCAATCTACTTTTATTTGCATCTTTACTTTTCCAATCTATATCATAAAATACCAAAAATATATTTATCTTATCATATTATCTCTATCAGATCTCACTTTTGCAAGTGGCCGTGAAGGGATTGACAACCCCTTTATTGCGTTGGTTGCGAGTTCTTGTTTGTTTGTGTAGGTGCGTGGGACCTTTGAGGAGCCTCCTACTGGATTGATACCTTGGTTCTCAAAAACTAAGGGAAATACTTACGCTATTATTGCTGCATCACCCTTTCCACATCAAGGAAAACTAACGCAAGCTCAAGACGTAGTAGACGTCATCGTCTCTGACTAGTCGTTGGGCAACGATGACAAAGTGGTGCTGCAAGAGATGCGTAGGTGCCGTTGTGTGCGAGCTTCTCCGTAGCACGACGAACCGGACGTCACCGCAGATGGCGTACGCCTCCATGCAGCCGATTGTGTGCGCATGCATGTGTTATTCACGTGCATTCTGTGGCCGAGTGTGTGTGCATGCATGTGTTGTGTACGTGTGTTGTGTGCTCCATGATGTGTGCGTATGTGCATGAGTTAGTGTGTTGGCGTGTGTACATGTGTGGCTCCATGCGTCCTATACATGCATGGCTTCTTGATGTAAACTATAAAACATCTTCAACTTAGCATCCTGATGTATCGTCTCTAGTGGTTAGTGAAGAGTTCATGTTCTTTTATTTGTTTATAGGTGGGTAGGCGGCAAAAAAATAGGGGAAGCGCGCAAGGTTCCTTGCATACGCTCCACCACAAGGTTCCTTGCTCCTTCTCGGTGGTCGGGAATCTATGTTCTTCAACTCTTTTTTTACATGAGCTTTGTTCATCCTTTTGCCAACACGCGAGACATCTAGCATCAAGGTGCACGTGTCATGCAAGAAAATGGAGATAACCAAATAAGTTGTGCGTAAGTGAGTCGTGCACTTCGATGTCACCTACTACGCAATATTTTTTCTCCTCGATGGCACATGAATAGTGCACGTACTCAACGACAGAGCACGGGATGGTAGCCATGACATGGTCAGCCCTTTTTTGGCGAGAGTACGTACTAAATAACTTTGATGTGTCCCGTCAACTCGCAGAACGACGAGAAGCTTGCTTACTACGCCTTCTCCCTTGCCAACGCATGCGCGGTGGCTCGCAGCACGAGGAGAAACTTTTGCTAACAAGTGGTGGGCGTGCAACAGTTCATAGTTGGAGTAACATAGGTAGTAACATAGCATTGTCCAAGACAAGTATGCTTGTGTGGCATGTATTTCATGATGAGAGATGTGTTTAGAGTAACATAATATGTTACTGTAACATAGCTCTTGCCAAGAGAGGATGAGTCTACAAGGTAATAAATGAACCTAACGCGTCAAATCGAACTTTTTTCCATCTAGGCATGGTACCCAACCCTCCTTCGAGTAAACAACCGCTACATGCGTCAAATTACCATGTGGGCTGCCTTTTTGTATAAAATGAACTCCATCGTGTACCCGTGCGGGTGTGGCCGGGAACGAGACGTGAGTAAGTGTGTCCTGTGTGCACCTCTTCTTTAGGTGTAGGTACATACGTGGGTGGGTGTGAGAGAGATGGTTTGTGCGAAACAGAGGCAATGTGTCGATGATATCTCAAACAAAAAAACGTAACATATGTAATGTGTGTGAAATGGAGTCATGGACGTGAGATATCGATAGAATTGAAAACAGGGATGAAGTGTGTGGCTGCGCGATCAATAAATAGTGCCATCGAATTTGTTTTTGCCAACGTCAAAGATATAGGGCGGCTGGCCTACTGGAATTTGAGAGGGCAGAGGTGCAGTTTTTCTCTATTGCATGGATACTGCTACCTCTTGAGCACTGTGTTGGTTTTCCTTGAAGAGGAAAGGGTGATGCAGCAAAGTATCATAAGTATTTCCCTCAGTTTTTGAGAACCAAGGTATCAATCCAGTAGGAGGCTCCACGCAAGTCCCTTGTACCTACACAAACAAACAAGAACCTAGCAACCAACGCGATAAAGGGGTTGTCAATCCCTTCACGGCCACTTGCGAAAGTGAGATCTGATAGACATAATAAGATAAGATAAATATTTTTGGTATTTTTATGATATACATTGAGAAGTAAATATTGCAAAATGAAGTAGACTGGAAACTTATATGATGGAAAATAGACCCGGGGGCCATTGGTTTCACTGGTGGCTTCTCTCAAGATAGCATAACTATTACGGTGGGTGAACAAATTACTGTCGAGCAATTGATAGAAAAGTGCATAGTTATGAGAATATCTAGGCATGATCATGTATGTAGGCATCACGTCCGCGACAACTAGACCGACTCCTGCCTGCATCTACTACTATTACTCCACACATCGACCGCTATCCAGCATGCATCTAGAGTATTAAGTTCATAAGAACAGATTAACACATTAGGCAAGATGACATGATGTAGAGGGATAAACTCAAGCAATATGATATAAACCCCATCTTTTTATCCTCGATGGCAACAATACAATACGTGCCTTGCTGCCCCTGCTGTCACTGGGAAAGGACACCGCAAGATTGAACCCAAAGCTAAGCACTTCTCCCATTGCAAGAAAGACCAATCTAGTAGGCCAAACCAAACTGATAATTCGAAGAGACTTGCAAAGATAACCGAACATACATAAAAGAATTCAGAGGAGATTCAAATATTTCTCATAGATAAACTTGATCATAAACCCACAATTCATTGGATCTCGACAAACACATCGCAAAAAGAGTTACATCGAATAGATCTCCAAGAAGATCGAGGAGAACATTGTATTGATATTCAAAGACAGAGAAGAAGCCATCTATCTAATAACTATGGACCAAAAGGTCTGTGGTAAACTACTCACAACTCATCGGAGAGGCTATGGTATTGATGTAGAAGACCTCCGTGATTGATTCCCCCTCCGGTGGAGCGCCGGAAAAGGCCGCAAGATGGGATATTGCGGATACAGAAGGTTGCGGCGGTTGAAATAGGGTTTCGTGGTGCTCCTGGATGTTTCAGGGTACGTAGATATATATAGGTGAAGGAGGTCGGTCTGGGGAGCCACGAGGGGCGCATGAGGGTGGGGGCGCGCCCACCCCCCTAGGGTGCACCTTGCACCCTCGTGGCCACGTCGGCTGCTTCTTGACATCCAATCCAAGTCTCCTTGATTGCGTTTGTTCCAAAAAGATCGCTGCCGAAGGTTTCATTCCGTTTGGACTCCGTTTGATATTCCTTTTCTTCGAAACACTGAAATAGGCAAAAAAACAGCAATTCGGGTTGGGCCTCCAGTTAGTAGGTTAGTCCCAAAAATGATATAAAAGTGTAAAGTAAAGCCCATAAACATCCAAAATGGTTAATATAATAGCATGGAACAATCAAAAATTATAGATACGTTGGAGACGTATCAAGCATCCCCAAGCTTAATTCCTGCTCATCCTCGAGTAGGTAAATGATAAAAAATAGAACTTTTGATGTGGAATGGTACCTAGCATATATCTCAATGTAATTTTCTTTATTGTGGAATGAATGTTCAGAACCAAATGATTCAAAATAAAAGTTATATTGACATAAGAATAGTAATACTTCCAGCGTACTAACAAGTAATCATGTCTTCTCAAAATAACATGGCTAAAGAAAGCTTATCCCTACAAAATCATATAGTTAGGCTATGTTTCATTTTCGTCACACAAAATACTCCCATCATGCACAACCCTGGTTTCAGCCAAGCAATTGTTCATACTTTTTAACGCGCTTCAGCTTTTTCAACTCTCACGCAATACATGAGCATGAGCCATGGATATAGCACTATGGGTGGAATAGAATAAGATGATGGAGGATGTGTGGAGAAGACAAAAAAAGAGAAAGTCTCACATTGATGAGGCTAATCAACGGGCTATGGAGATGCCCATCAATTGATGTCAACATGAGGAGTAGGGATTGCCATGCAATAGATGCACTAGAGCTATAAATGTATGAAAGCTCAACAAAAGAAACTAAGTGGTTGTGCATCCAACTTGCTTGATCACGAAGACCTAGGGCATTTTGAGGAAGCCCATCATTGGAATATACAAGCCAAGTTCTATAATGAAAAATTTCCACTAGTATATGAAAGTGACAACATAAGAGACTCTCTATCATAAAGATCACAGTGCTACTTTGAAGGACAAGTGTGGAAAAGGATAGTAACATTGTCCCCCCCTTTTTTGGGCCTTTTTTGTTATTTGGCTTTTTGGCCTTTTTTTATTTGGCCTTGCTTTTTTTATTAAGGGACAATGCTCTAATAATGATGATCATCACACTTCTATTTATTTACAACTCATGGATTACAACTCGATACTAGAACAAGATATGACTCTATATGAATGCCTCCGGTGGTGTACCGGGATATGCAATGAATCGAGAGTGACATGTATGAAAAATTATGCATGGTGGATTTGCCACAAATACGATGTCAACTACATGATCATGCAAAAGCAATATGACAATGATGAAACATGTCATAATAAATGGAACGGTGGAAAGTTGCATGGCAATATATCTTGGAATGTCTATGGAAATGCCATAATAGGTAGGTATGGTGGCTGTTTTGAGGAAGATATAAGGAGGTTTATTTGTGATAGAGCATATCGTATCAAGGGGTTTGGATGCACCGGTGAAGTTTGCACCAACTCTCATGGTGAGAAAGGGCAATGCACAGTACCGTAGAGGCTAGCAAAGATGGAAGGATAAGAGTGTGTATAATCCATGGACTCACATTAGTCATAAAGAACTCATATACTCATTGCAAAAGTTTATTAGCCCTCGAAGCAAAGTACTACTACGGATGCTCCTAGGGGAAGGGTTGGTAGGAGTTAACCATCGCGTGATCCCGACCTCCACACATAAGGAAGGCAATCAAAAGAGCACCCCATGCAACAAATTTGTTACACAACTTTTACCATACGTGCATGCTACGGGACTTGCCAACTTCAACACAAGTATTTCTCAATTGCATAATTACCCAACTAGCATGACTCTAACATTACCACTTTATATCTCAAAACAATTATCAAGCATCAAGTAGATCATAGTATTCAATTCACTTCCTATGATAGTTTTTATTATACCCAACTTGGATGCCCATCATTCTAGGACCACTTTTATTTTCATAGAAAATGCCATTCTGTTCCAAAAGACTCTCAAAATAATATAAGTGAAGCAAGAGAGATCAATAATTTCTACAAATAAAACCACCGCCGTCCTCTAAAAGATATAAGTGAAGCACATAGAGCAAAACTGTCTAGCTCAAAAGATATAAGTGAAGCACATATAGTATTCTAATAAATTCCAAATCATGTGTGTCTCTCCCAAAAGGTGTGTACAGCAAGGATTATTGTGGTAAACTAAAAAGAAAAGACTCATATCATACAAGATGCTCCAAGCAAAAGACATGTCATGTGGTGAATAAAAGTATAGCTCCAACTAAAGTTACCGATAGAAGAAGACGAAAGAGGGGATGCCTTCCAGGGCATCCCCAAGCTTAAGATTTTGCTTGTCCTTGAATTGTCTTGGGGTTCCATGGGAATCCCCAAGCTTAGGCTCTTTCAACTCCTTATTCCATAGTCCATCAAATCTTTACCCAAAACTTGAAAACTTCACAACACAAAACTCAACAGGAAATCTCATGAGCTCCGTTAGTGCAAGAAAGAAAAATCACCACTTAAGGTACTGTAATTACTCATTCATTATTTATATTGTTGTTAAACCTACTGTATTCCAACTTCTCTATGGTTCATACCCCCCGATACTAGCCATAGATTCATCAAAATAAGCAAACAACACTCGAAAAACAGAATCTGTGAAAAACAGAACAGTCTGTAGTAATCTGTAACTTTCGAATACTTTTGGAACTCTAATACTCCTATAGAAAGAGGATGTCCTAGGAAATTTGTCTATTGATCTACTTCAAAAAGAATCAAATAAAAAGAACGTTTCTGTGGTTTACTAAAATTATTCTCGCGCGCCCAGATGTTTCTGTTTTTCAGCAAGATCAAGTTAACTTTCACCCAATATGATCCTATAGGTTCTACTTGGCACAAACACTAATTAAAACATAAAACCACATCTAAATAGAGGCTATATGAATTATTTGTTACCAAACAGGAACAAAAAGCTAGGAATGAAAATAAAATTGGGTTGCCTCCCAACAAGCGCTATCGTTTAATGCCCCTAGCTAGGCATAAAAGCGAGAATAGATCTAAGTATTGCCATCTTTGGCATTCAATTCATAAGTGGCTCTCATAATAGATTCATAAGGTAATTTGATTTTCTTTCTAGGAAAGTGTTCCATGCCTTTCCTTAATGGAAATTGGAATCTAATATTTCCTTACTTCATATCAATAATTGCACCAATCGTTCTAAGGAAAGGTCTACCAAGAATAATAGGACATGAAAGATTGCAATCTATATCAAGAACGATAAAATCTACGGGCACATAATTCCTATTTGCAACAATAAGAACATCATTAATCCTTTCCATAGGTTTCTTAATAGTGGAATCCTCAAGGTGCAAGTTTAAGAACAATCATCAAATTCACGGAAACCTAGCACATCACATAAAGTTTTTGGAATCGTGGAAACACTAGCACCCAAAACACACAAAGCATAGCATTCATGATCTTTAATTTTAATTTTAGTAGTAGGTTCCCACTCATGATAAAGTTCTCTAGGCATAGAAACTTCCAATTCAAGTCTTTCCTCATAAGATTGCATCAAAGCATCAATGATATGTTTGGTAAAAGCTTTATTTTGAATATAAGCATGAGGAGAATTCAACACGGATTGCAACAAGGAAATGCAATCTATTAGAGAACAATTGTCATAATTTAATTCCTTGAAATCCAAAATAGTGGGTTCATTGCTATGTAAAGTTTTGACCTCTCCAATCCCACTTTTACCCAATTTGGCATCAAGGTCTAAAAACTCCGAATCATTGGGACACCTTTTAACTAAACTTGATTCATCTCCAGTCCCATAATTATCAAGATTCATATTGCAAAACAAAGATTTAATAGGAGACACATCAATCACTTTTAGATCTTCATCATTATTATCATGCAAACTAGAAGAACACGCTCTTATAAAGCAATCTTTCTTAGCATGCATCCTAGCAGTTCTTTCTTTGCACTCATCAATCGAAATTCTCATGGCTTTGAGAGACTCATTGATATCATGCTTAGGTGGAATAGATCTAAGTTTCAAACAATCAACATCAAGAGAAATTCTATCCATTTTCCTAGCCAATTCATCAATCTTAAGCAATTTTTCTTCAAGCAAAGCACTGAAATTCTTTTGAGAGATCATAAATTCTTTAACACTATTCTCAAAATCAGAGGGTGTCACACCCTGATTATCATGGCACAACACTTAAGTCAATAAATCATGCTAAAATGTGGTTTGACAAAAACTTTTGGGTGTTTTGTCCTTGCTTTGATTGAATGTTTGACTGCTGTTTGCAAGTGCTCTAAAAATTAAATAAATCCTCCAACTCTTATACTCCTTTCCCTTGATCCAAAAACCTTTCACAATGATCATGCCATGTGTATAGGACATAAAAATAATTTCTTGCAAAAATAATTTAGCCAAATAGTATTTTCAAAAACTAGTTTTCCAAAAACCCCTGAATTGAGATTTGCACTGCAAGTACTTAATTAAGGGCAGTAAAAATCTTTCCAAAAATATATTTGACTCCTATTAGATATAGGATACCCAGAAACCACAAAAATATAATTTTAAAGGTTATTTTCCTATTTTATTTAAAAGCTTTTTCTTAAGGCCAGAAATGGTCTTTAATAGGGAAAAAATATTTTATTGTTTTAAAAATATTTGACAAAAATCAGGGAAACTAAGTGGACATATATTGTCCATATATAAGAGTTTCAACACATGGTCATGTTCAAAATATTGGTCAAATCCCTTAAAAACCCTTTCTGGATATTTCAAGATTTTGAAATATTTACAAAGGAAATATTCTACAAAAATTCCAAGAAAATTCTAGAATGTCACATATGACATGTTTGATGGTCTTGCCAATTATAATGTCATGGAGAACAGTATAACCCCATGAAACCCTCTCAAAACCACTTCTGTCCTTTTTCAAGTTTGAACAATTTTGCACTGTCAAACATGTCCAAATGCTCTCAAACTTGGTGAACATGCTCAAATGGTGTAATAATGCATCTAGACCAAATGGCACAAGTTGGAGAGAATTTTATCTTGATCAAAGTACCCCAAAACCCTCTCTGACTAGAATCAAATTTGAAGAAGTTTGTACTGCCAACTTTTTCTCCTTGACCCCAACTTTTGTGATCATGTTCACATGACCAAATGAGGTCACTACACCAAGTGGTGCATCAAGGAGAAATTATTTGCATGACTAAATCTTGGTAAAACCATTTCTGCTAATTTCTAGGGTTTACCAAAGTCACATTGGCAACTTTTCCCAAATGAGCACAAATTTGGTGGCACACCCTATTTCTAAGTTTCATCCCATCCTGTTAATTCTCATGCCAAATGGAATCCTTTTCCTTGCCCAAGCAAGCAACAAACACCTTCTGCAAAATTTCCTAAACCACCTTTTTGACCACTTCCACTAATCTCCATGACCCTATCTTTTTACCACAGCCCCTCCTAGACCTCCTCTACCTCCAGTAACAATGGCTGCATTTCAGCTCAATTATTTGGTGGTGAAACTCTCACTTTCTCTCTCTGGACAACCTCTTTCTCTATCTCCATCAACCTCTCTCCTCTCCTACTGGCTCTCCAGGGCATCCAATGCCTCTCCACCCTTCTTTACTACCCCCAAGCACTACCAGACATGAGTGGCCGCGCGCACATTGCCAAAAAAATGCCATGCCGGCCATTTTCATGCTCTGCAGCGTGCTACAGTGCGCTCCCGCACTGTAGCCGCTCCCTGCCAACTGCCTCCGGCCACCTCGGGCCTCCCCAGCGTGTCTCACGAGGCCGCCTCGGCGTCTGGGACACGGCAAGCTGCCGGACCCCTCCTAAACCTCTCCCCTCTCTCCTCCATGGAGCCCGCCCGAGTGCGCCGTACGCCGCGTCCACGGTGCACCACAGCCCCTCTATTTAGAGGCCCTCCCGAGCTCTCCTACGGCTTCTTCCCGCTCTCCCTCTTCCCCAGCAATCTCCCAGACAACATCCCTCTCCCCCTAGTGCTCTCCTGCCCTCTCCATGGCCGGAGTGCCGCCGCGGACCGCCGCTCGGATTCGGGCACCACAGCCCCTACCCACTCCAGTACTCCCTCACCACCACCACGAAGCCCCCCATCGCCTCCATTCTTCCTCGGGACGCCCCTGCGCTCGAAGCCGGCAATGGCCGACACCATCCTCCACCGTGGCTGTGGCCCCACTCGCCTTCGTCCTCCGTTGGACGTGCTGACAGGGGGGAGCAGGCACGGCGCAGTCCTCCGAGCTCGCCGGTGCGCCGGGCACCCGCAGCAGCGCCCCTGGTCGCCGGGGACGAGCTCGGCCTCGCCCCTTTGTTCCTGCGACAAGGGAGGCCGTGCGAGGAAGAAGAAGGCCGGCCGGTGGACAGGCGACCCCACCGGTCAGCCTCTGCCGACGTGTCCAGCAGGACCCACTCGAGTTAAGTGGAGGCGGGATCTGCGGGAGCCGCCTTCTCGGCAGGGAGGTGCACTCCCCTAATACGCCTTCGGCGTCGCCCAGTCTCCCGCGTGGCCGAGCCGCTGGGCCGGCCAGTGCGTGTGGCACCTATGCGGCTCAGTCCAGTGCACAGATAGGTATAACGCCCCCTTCCTTTGTCTTTTCTTTTTCCAGAAACTTGTAAAATCATAAAAATTCAAATACTCCAAATTTGATGATTCAAATTTCTAGTGACTCTATAAATCATGATCTACCTGGTGGTGCAACATGCACATTTTACAGAGACCTTTTCTTCGCAAATATTTATCAAATCCGCATTTTCCTATTTGTGTGATGAACTTTAGAAAATCACAGAGAGCCCATTTTTGATCCAAATCCCATGATTCAAAATCCTAGATGTCTACAAGTTCATAACTTAGTTTATGAACATTTTTCTTAATACTTTCTGTACCACATAAAATAATGAGCCATTTCTTCATATTTGTCAACTTTGCAAATTCATAAGAAATTCATTTGAACTCCAAATCCAATGAAACCAAATCCTAGATGCTTCTAAAATCATCCTTTGTTCAATGGGTATCTTTGCTCATTTTCCAAAAATATATTTCTGTACACTTCTTGCAAATCCATAAATCCCTTGGTTCCATCATATCAAAATGTTCACAGATATCCCTTGATCCACTTCCAATGAAATCACCTTGGTCATTCCTCATATGACCAGAGGTATCCTACAAAAATCCAACTCATGTTTTTACAGCACATTTATTTCCTGCCTCGTTGTGTTGCTTATTATGGTTGCTTTCGACGATAGTTGACGAAGTTGACGAAATGCTCGGAGTTGGACCAGAGATATTTTAAGAGCTCGAAGACTTTGTTAAAATAGGCAAGCAGCCCTTTGACCATGTCTATGAAACCATTTTTATGCATGTCATATAGCACCATATTATTGTTGCAACGGAATCATGATGGGGTGGTAACCACTCTGATGGTTTGCCACCGTAATTCCTCGTTGATACTTGCATTGTGCATGACCCTACCTTACTGAGGGTTATGCCGGTGGGAGTAGATAGGATGCTAAAGTAGATGCTACGCAAAAAGGGACGGGTATATGCATGGTGATGGAGACAAAGTATTTTCAAAAGACTTTTCGAAAAACCCCCGGGTGCCACTTATGCCCGGGGGAGATGATGAGATGGGTAGCCACTTGATGACGAAGTGGTGTACCGAGGCAAGTGTGTGTGTTGTTTTCGAAAACGGATTAGATTTAAGATTTGATGATTGTCCCAACCTTACATGCGCAACCACTCTACCCTTATATGGGAAAGGGAATTATTGATTACCTAGGTCGATACTAGCTTGGAGCCCGCATTACTAGTGATAGGGGAGAGTTGGTGCTCTCTCCCGGGACGGGGTCGTGCCAGGTAGGGCGGCCATGACTGTCTTTACAGGGCACTGGATACACCATTGTGTCCCCTCTCGGATGTTACAATCTCGAGTGAGTCTCGTATGATGTACATCGTGAGGATACAGAACAACGAGTGGACTCCTTGTTAGTGTCGTCTAGGGAAAGGTAGTGATCGGGTGCTTACCCCGGGTACTTGAGGTATCGCGGGTCGTGGATGACACGGAAGTTCCCCGGATCTTGTGGGTACAGTGTGCAACCTCTGCAGAGTGTAAAACTATTCGAATAGCCGTGTCCACGGTCAAGGACAGTTGGGCGGTGCTGCTTAAACTATGTCCAGAGTTTTACAACCGTGTGTGTGAGTTGATCAAACTACTTGGGTCAAGTCAAAGGACTTGACATGATTGAGTTGGTTTGGTGCCCTCTCTATTTATGTTGATATCTGTAACCTGTCCTCATGGTTACTTGAATTCTCCTGGTGCATGTCTTACAAGTTGTTGAACATGTCATTGCACTCAAAACTAGCTTTCTGCAAAAATTTACCTATATCATGCATTGTTGTATCTTGAACCAAAACATGGGTTGCTTGCGAGTACATTCAAAGTACTCATTGGCTTGCCACTGGTTATTTTATTGACCAGGCATGAAAGAACAGGATATGATGAAGAATACTTCGGCGATGAACATGCGAGCTAGGACGTTTCCCAGTCAGAATGCCTGTAGGGTTAAGGCAGATGGCATGGGCCCAAGTTATCGACGAAGATTTCCACTGCGATGTTATACTCAAGACTCGACCCTAATGGTCCTACTTGTGTAATACGGTATGTATGGATGTAAGACTCTTGTTATTCAGCTTCTGTGTGTTCAGTGAGCATTGATCTCTGGGATCACTATACACGTGCATTCGGTGATCATGACTTATGAGTCGGGGTCCCCACAGAGCTGGTATCAGAGCCATCCTGACTGTAGGAAGCCTTAGTTAGCATGGTCGTTAGTTAGGGTAAAACTATTTCCAAAACTACTACTAGTTTTCAAAACTATCTGTACTTCTCTTCCCTTCTCAGTTTTTTGAAAACTAAGGTATACTTTCCTTATTGATCTCTTCCCCTTCAAAACCTTTGGTCGCTAGAACCCTTATGCCCCTGACCACTGGATTCCTTGTAATCCTTGTGGATAATCTAGAAGGAAGATGCCTTGCCAGACGTTCACCCGCATCTCCTGAACACAAGATTGGCAACATCACAACAAGACGATACCAACAGAAGATACATCCTCAAGGAATGAGGACCTGAAGACCCAGGAGATGGTGACACCCTGGACACTGCCCCAAGATGATGCAACCTTAGCCAATGATGATCAGGGCATAGGATATGCAAGATCATGATATACATTGCTAATAGAGTAACCCTGTCACTACCGTTGTTGTATCGGCAACCACCGGTGGATGAGAACCTAGCCATTTGGTCCGCCTCACTATAGTGAGCAGGAAAACGGTTCTCTTCGTCCCCCGCTCTTGGTATCGATGTTGTCATCAACATAACTGATAGGTTGGACCTCTATTATGCCTTGATAATGTCATTGCATAAAAGATTACCTACCTAGTAACAACGACGGCTTAGAAGACAAAAAGGGATCGTCGTGATTAAGAAGACAATAGAGGACCAAGTCAATGCCAGTTACGAGGAGCCACCTTCACCCCATCACTCCAACAGGCAATAAGTTGTTGAAGAATCTTTAGGCTCAACCCGGATTGTTTCATCGAACAACTACAAGAGACGTAGCAACACCTGAGGAAAACTCAGAAGACTGCATGAGGCACAAGGAACGACTACTGAGTCCGAGAACCCCTAGGGTAGGATGAGTCGTGTACCCCCTATGCGCAGTCGAGTCTGTATGATAGTTCGAATAGAACCATGATTATGTGTTGCTTGTTTTTATTTGTTTGTGTTTTGATATAGGTCGCACTTTTTCCCTAGGCGACAACTATGCGACTATATCACCTTCCTCACCTTGTTTCTTTTGTTTGACCCTCTTTGCACCCTTTTGTTTGCACTAGCACTATAGAACCCCCTTTAGGCATTCCCCTCCTCCATGCTACTTTTCCCTCTCATCTCTCTCCTCAAATGAAGGCTAGCAAGACAAGATACACCAAGGATTCTACTTTGGCAACCAACCAGCACTGAAGACTTTTGCTACAACCTCCTCGACCAAGTGCAGCCCTTAGAGTTATGGTTGCCCCTCAAGATTAGAAACCCGTTCCTAGACCCTTCGAGACTTCATAAGATACCCTAGCTCGAATCCTTAACCATGTGCTTAACCCACAGAAGTGCAAGAGAACCTGTTAAGCCTCCGTAACCTTGCTTATCAATGGGTTCATTAGGGAACTAGTGGACATAGTGAAGGAGCACATTATCATCCTAAGATAGCACCAAAACTGACGATGCCATAAGGAAGACCAATTTAAGGATACCGGAATAGTGGACAAATGACTTGATGAGTTTATACCAGTGACCTTGAGGAGTTATGGAGACTTTGGTAGATCATGAGGCTTTTATGTTGGTAGATGAACTTGGTGGGATCATGATTATAGAGTAGCATAGATTTCATTACCACTGAGTAAATTGGATTTAGTAGGATAATTGTGTTCACAAGCTGGAATTCTTGGAAGTATTTGGATTTGTCTTAGGCAGGGGATATTGATAGGAGATATTTGATATTACGATAATGACTTGGGGGAAAGTGTGGAAATTCTCGTTGGACACAAGATTTGGATTTAAATAGGTGATCCTAGTTGAGTATAGATGCTGAGTAAGTCTAGATGGTTCGGAGTAAATTGGAGTTGGACCGATAATCTTGATTGTGATACCATGTTTCTCGGTGGACAATAAACTAGGAGATTGGATTAATTGTCGGAGTTGATATAAACTTGACTATGATAATGGAAATTGGTGGACTGACTATAGTAGAGACAGCCTTTTCAAGTATTTGGGGATTATAAGGACTTTAGAAGATCATGTGGAACACCATAAACATTGGATTTGTAGAAATTAATGGATTGTGTAGTGATTGATGGAAGTTAATGGGCTGTTGGAGTTGATTCATAGGAAGGAAACAAGATCTTGGAGTGGCTTACGACGTGTTTCCTTAGGATAGAGATGCACTACCTTGGACCTTGGAGGAATGGGCTGAGCACTTGGATTGTCATGTTTAATTGAAGCTTAGTAGCTTGTATGCTCTACCCATTGATTTTTACATAGGGATAGCCATACATATGATTTTGGGGATTGCAGACATATATGATTTTGTTAGACATCCTCTCGGGAGCCATGAGGATATGAATCACATGAGTGATGATTGAAGTTGACCTATGCAAAATGATGCTATCAGTGATATGATGTGATTTGTTTAAAGGACTAGATAGACTATTGGCATCTCAGAAACCGTGCTTAAAGATAAGATGATAAATGTTCACTCGCACACTAGAATCCTTGAAACCCTTAAGCCCTACCAAGCCATAACATGGTCAGATCATGACCACAGGCTTTGGCTCTAGATCAAGAAGACCGTGGCCAACACTCAACCGTGACCACCACTAGTACCATAGCCTATTTATGTACCCCATGAGCAAGTCCTCCTAGAGTACTTGGACAAGCTGGTTGTCATCGTTATTTGGTGATATACTTGTCCACCCGAAGACGGAAGAAGAGTCGTTCAGCTAGTCAAGGAACATTTGAAGACCGCCATGCCAAGGAGGAAGAACTACACCTACCACCATCATCAAGAAGTAAACTTCCGCGTCAAAGACCATGTGTATCTGCAAGCCAGTCCTCTCTAAGGGACCAAGCATTTCCATGACAAGGAGACCCACACCAGGATTCATCGGCCCCCTTCGAGATCACTCCAAGATTTAACAACCCCCTCCGAGATCACTACGAGACGAAGAGAAGACAGTTACCAGCTGGAGTTGCCACCTGAGTTATCTCATGTGCACAACGCTTTCCATGCATCACAACCCCCGGAAGTGTTTCTAACTTCCTAGCTAGCCCGAGCACTAATAAGGACATTGACCACCAAGCCATTGACCCCTAGCCCAATCTAACCTACCGCGAGCTACCCATTAGCAACCTGGATCAAGAAGAGCGTCATACACGAAGCCACACCATCAAGTACTTCAAGCTCAATGGAGCACTACATGGAAGCAGAAGCGACATGAGGACTTGAAGACTACCCCAGATCCATGTTTCTGTATCCCTTTCCGCGCCTAGTTTGGGAATCTCGGGGACGAGATTCTTGTAAGGGGGGTCGGTCTGTCACACCCTGATTTTCATGGCACAACACTTAAGTCAATAAATCATGCTAAAATGTGGTTTGACAAAAACTTTTGGGTGTTTTGTCCTTGCTTTGATTGAATGTTTGACTGCTGTTTGCAAGTGCTCTAAAAATTAAATAAATCCTCCAACTCTTATACTCCTTTCCCTTGATCCAAAAACCTTTCCCAATGATCATGCCATGTGTATAGGACATAAAAATAATTTCTTGCAAAAATAATTTGGCCAAATAGTGTTTTCAAAAACTAGTTTTCCAAAAACCCCTGAATTGAGATTTGCACTGCAAGTACTTAACTAAGGGCAGTAAAAATCTTTCCAAAAATATATTTGACTCCTATTAGATACAGGATACCCAGAAACCACTATAATTTTAAAGGTTATTTTCCTATTTTGTTTAAAAGCTTTTTCTTAAGGCCAGAAATGGTCTTTAATAGGGAAAAATTATTTTATTGTTTTAAAAATATTTGACAAAATCAGGGAAACTCAGTGGACATATATTGTCCATATATAAGAGTTTCAACACATGGTCATGTTCAAAATATTGGTTAAATCCCTCAAAAACCCTTTCTAGATATTTCAAGCTTTTGAAATATTTACAAAGGAAATATTCTACAAAAATTCCAAGAAAATTCTAGAATGTCACATATGACATGTTTGATGGTCTTGCCAATTCTGATGTCATGGAGAACAGTATAACCCCATGAAACCCTCTCAAAACCACTTCTGTCCTTTTTCAAGTTTGAACATTTTTGCACTGTCAAACATGTCCAAATGCTCTCAAACTTGGTGCACATGCTCAAATGGTGTAATAATGCATCTAGACCAAATGGAACTAGTTGGAGAGAATTTTATCTTGATCAAAGTACCCCAAAACCCTCTCTGACCAGAATCAAATTTGAACAAGTTTGTACTGCCAACTTTTTCTCCTTGACCACAACTTTTGTGATAATGTTCACATGACCAAATGAGGTCACTACACCAAGTGGTGCATCAAGGAGAAATGATTTGCATGACTAAATCTTGGTAAAACCATTTCTCCTAATTTCTAGGGTTTACCAAAGTCACATTGCCAACTTTTCCCAAATGAGCTCAAATTTGGTGGCGCACCCTATTTCTAAGTTTCATCCCATCCTGTTAATTCTCATGCCAAATGGAATCCTTTTCCTTGCCCAAGCAAGCAACAAACACCTTCTACAAAATTTCCTAAACCACCTTTTTGACCACTTCTACTAATCTCCATGACCCTATCTTTTTACCACAGCCCCTCCTGGACCTCCTCTACCTCCAGTAACAATGGCTGCATTTCAGCTCAATTATTTGGTGGTGAAACTCTCACTTTCTCTCTCTGGACAGCCTCTTTCTCTCTCTCCATCAACCTCTCTCCTCTCCTACTGGCTTTCCAGGGCATCCAATGCCTCTCCACCCTTCTTTACTACCCCAAGCACTACCAGACATCAGTGGCCGCGCCCACATTGCCAAAAAAAATGCCATGTCGGCCATTTGCACGCTCTGGAGTGCGCTACAGTGAGCTCCCGCACTGTAGCCGCCCCCTGCTAACCGCCTCCGGCCACCTCGGGCCTCCCTAGCGTGTCTCACGAGGCCGCCTCGGCGTCTGGGACACGGCAAGCTGCCGGACCCCTCCTAAACCTCTCCCCTCTCTCCTCCATGGAGCCCGCCCGAGTGAGCTGTACGCCGCATCCACGGTGCACCACGGCCCCTCTATTTAGAGGCCCTCCCGAGCTCTCCTACGGCTTCTTCCCACTCTCCCTCTTCCCCAGCAATCTCCCAGACAACATCCCTCTCCCCCTAGTGTTCTCCTGCCCTCTCCATGGCCGGAGTGCCGCCGCGGACCGCCGCTCGGATTCGGGCACCACAGCCCCTCTCTCTTCTCCCTACCCACTCCAGTACTCCCTCATCACCACCACGAAGCCCCCCATCGCCTCCATTCTTCCTCGGGACGCCCCTGCGCTCGAAGCCGGCAATGGCCGACACCATCCTCCGCCATGGCCGTGGCCCCACTCGCCTTCGTCCTCCGTTGGACGTGCTGACAGGGGGGAGCAGGCGTGGCGCAGTCCCCCGAGCTCGCCGGTGCGCCGGGCACCCGCAGCAGCGCCCCTGGTCACCGGGGATGAGCTCGGCCTCGCCCCTCTATTCCTGCGACACGGGAGGCCGCGCGAGGAAGAAGAAGGCCGGCCGGTGGACCGGCGACCCCACTGGTCAGCCTCGGTCGACGTGTCCAGCAGGACCCACTCGGGTTAAGTGGAGGCGGGATCTGCGGGAACCGCCTTCCCGGCAGGGAGGTGCACTCCCCTAATACGCCTTCGGCGTCTCCCTGTCGCCCGCGTGGCCGAGCCGCTGGGCAGGCCCAGTGCGCTGCGGCACTATGCTTCATCCAGTGCACAACATAGGTATAACGCTCCCCTTCCTTTGTCTTTTTCTTTTTCCAGAAACTTGTAAAATCCATAAACAATTCAAATGGAGTCCAAATTTGATGATTCAAATTTCTAGTGACTCTATAAATTATGATCTACCTGGTGGTGCAACATGCACATTTTTCTAGAGACCTTTTCTTCACAAATATTTATCAAATCCCCATTTTCCTATTTGTGTGATGAACTTTAGAAAATCACAGAGAGCCCATTTTTGATCCAAATCCCATGATTCAAAATCCTAGATGTCTACAAGTTCATAACTTAGTTTATGAACATTTTTCTTAATACTTTCTGTACCACATAAAATAATGAGCCATTTGTTCATATTTGTCAACTTTGCAAATTCATAAGAAATTCATTTGAACTCCAAATCTAGTGAAACCAAATCCTAGATGCTTCTAAAATCATCCTTTGTTAAATGGGTATCTTTGCTCATTTTCCAAAAATATATTTCTGTACACTTTTTGCAAATCCATAAATCCCTTGGTTCCATCATATCAAAATGTTCAGAGATATCCCTTGATCCACTTCCAATGAAATCACCTTGGTCATTCCTCATATTACCAGAGGTATCCTACAAAAATCCAACTCATGTTTTTAGAGCACATTTATTTCCTGCCTTGTTGTGTTGCTTATTATGGTTGCTTTCGACGATAGATGATGAAGTAGACGAAATGCTTGGAGTTGGACCAGAGATATTTGAAGACCTCGAAGACTTTGCTAAAACAGGCAAGCAACCCTTTGACCATGTCTACGAAACCCTTTTTTTGCATGTCATATACCACCATATTATTGTTGCAACGGAATCATGATGGGGTGGTAACCACTCTGATGGTTTGCCACCGTAATTCCTCGTTGATACTTGCATTGTGCATGACCCTACCTCCTTATGAGGGTTATGCCGGTGGGAGTAGATAGGATGCTAAAGTAGATGCTACGCAAAAAGGGACGAGTATATGCATGGTGATGGAGACAAAGTATTTTCAAAAGACTTTTCGAAAACCCCCCGGGTGCCACTTATGCCCGGGGGAGATGATGAGATGGGTAGCCACTTGATGACGAAGTGGTGTATCGAGGCAAGTGTGTGTGTTGTTTTCGAAAACGGATTAGATTTAAGATTTGATGATTGTCCCAACCTTACATGCGCAACCACTCTACCCTTATATGGGAAAGGGCATTATTGATTACCTAGGTCGATACAAGCTTGGAGCCCGCATTACTAGTGACGGGGGAGAGTTGGTGCTCTCTCCCGGGACGGGTTCGTGCCAGGTAGGGCGGCCATGACTGTCTTTACAGGGCACCGGATACACCGTTGTGTCCCCTCTCGGATGTTACGATCTCGAGTGAGTCTCGTATGATGTACATCATGAGGATACGGAACAACGAGTGGACTCCTTGTTAGTGTCATCTAGGGAAAGGTAGTGATCGGGTGCTTACCCCGGGTACTTGAGGTATCGCGGGTCGTGGATGACACGGAAGTTCCCCGGATCTTGTGGGTACAGTGTGCAACCTCTGCAGAGTGTAAAACTATTCGAATAGCCGTGTCCACGGTCAAGGACAGTTGGGCGGTGCTGCTTAAACTATGTCCAGAGTTTTACAACCGTGTGTGTGAGTTGATAAAACTACTTGGGTCAAGTCAAAGGACTTGACATGATTGAGTTGGGTTGGTGCCCACTCTATTTATGTTGATATTTGTAACCTGTCCTCATGGTTACTTGAATTCTCCGGATGCATGTCTTACAAGTTGTTGAACATGTCATTGCACTCAAAACTAGCTTTCTGCAAAAATTTACCTATATCATGCATTGTTGTATCTTGAACCAAAACATGGGTTGCTTGCGAATACATTCAAAGTACTCATTGGCTTGCCACTAGTTATTTTATTGACCAGGCATGAAAGAACAGGATATGATGAAGAATACTTTGACGACGAACATGCGAGCTAGGACGTTTCCCAGTCAGAATGCCTGTAGGGTTAAGGCAGATGGCATGGGCCCAAGTTATCGACGAAGATTTCCGCTGCGATGTTATACTCAAGACTCGACCCTAATGGTCCTACTTGTGTAATACGGTATGTATGGATTTAAGACTCTTGTTATTCAGCTTCTGTGTGTTCAGTGAGCATTGATCTCTGGGATCACTGTACACGTGCATTCGGTGATCACGACTTATGAGTCGGGGTCCCCACAAAGGGCATCTTATTAAAATTTCCATAAGAGTTGTTGTAGGAATTACCATAATTATTAGAGGAATTACTAGGAAATGGCCTAGGATTAAAGTTTTCTCTATAAGCATTGTTACCAATATTATTCCTACCAACAAAATTCACATCCATAGATTCATTATTATTCTCAATCAAAGTAGACAAAGGCATATCATTAGGTTCAATAGGAGCACTCTTATTAGCAAACAATTTCATAAGTTCGTCCATCTTTCCACTCAAAGCATTAATCTCTTCTATCGCATGAACATTTTTACTAGTAGATCTTTCGGTGTGCCATTGAGAATAATTAACCATAATATTATCTAGGAGTTTAGTAGCTTCTCCTCAAGTGATTTCCATAAAAGTGCCTCCCGTGGCCGAATCTAAAAGATTTCTAGAAGCAAAATTCAATCCGGCATTAAAATTTTGTATGATCATCCAAAAATTCAAACCATGTGTAGGGCAATTGTGAATCATTAATTTCATCCTCTCCCAAGATCGGGAAACATGCTCATGATCAAGTTGCTTAAAATTCATAATATCGTTTCTAAGAGATATGATCTTAGCGGGAGGAAAATACTTAGAGATAAAAGCATCTTTGCACTTATTCCATGAATCAATACTACTTTTAGGCAAAGACGAAAACCAAGTTTTAGCACGATCTCTAAGCAAAAACGGAAATAACTTCAATTTAACAATATCATTATCCATGTCTTGATTCTTTTGCATATCACACAAATCAACAAAGTTGTTTAGATGAGTAGAGGCATCTTCACTAGGAAGGCCAGAGAATTGATCTTTCATAACAAGATTCAACAAAGCAGCATTGATTTCACAAGATTCAGCATCATTAAGAGGAGCAATTGGAGTGCTAAGGAAATCATTATTATTAGTATTGGAAAAGTCAAATAAGTTAGTTTATCTTGAGCCATCGTGACAAGCAATCCAACACACAAGCACATAAAAAGGCAAGCAAAAAAGAGGCGAACAGAAAATAGAGGGCGGATAAAACTGCAAGGGTGAAGTGGGGGAGAGGAAAACGAGAGGCAAATGGCAAATAATGTAATGTGAGGGAGATGAGTTTGTGATGGGTACTTGGTATCTCTTGACTTGAGCGAATACCTCCCCGGCGACGGCGCCAGAAATCCTTCTTGCTACCTCTTGAGCACTGCGTTGGTTTTCCCTTGAAGAGGAAAGGGTGATGCAGCAAAGTAGCGTAAGTATTTCCCTTAGTTTTTGAGAACCAAGGTGTCAATCCAGTAGGAGGCTCCACGCAAGTCCCTCGTACCTACACAAACAAACAAGAATCTCACAACCAATGCGATAAAGGGGTTGTCAATCCCTTCATGGCCACTTGCGAAAGTGAGATCTGATAGAGATAATAAGATATGATAAATATTTTTGGTATTTTTATGATATAGATTTAAAAGCAAAGATTGTAAAATAAACTAGATTGGAAACTTATATGATGGAAAATAGACCCGGGGCCATAGGTTTCACTAGTGGCTTCTCTCAAGATAGCATAAGTATTACGGTGGGTGAACAAAATACTGTCGAGCAATTGATAGAAAAGTGCATAGTTATGAGAATATCTAGGCATGATCATGTATATAGGCATCACGTCTGCAACAAGTAGACCGACTCATGCCTGCATCTACTACTATTACTCCACACATCGACCGCCAGCATGCATCTAGAGTATTAAGTTTATAAGAATAGAGTATTGCATTAGGCAAGATGACATGATGTAGAGGGATAAACTCAAGCAATATGATATAAACCCCATCTTTTTATCCTCGATGGCAACAATACAGTTCGTGCCTTGCTGCCCCTGCTATCACTGGGAAAGGACACCGCAAGATTGAACCCAAAGCTAAGCACTTCTCCCATTGCAAGAAAGACCAATCTAGTAGGCCAAACCAAACTGATAATTCAAAGAGACTTGCAAAGATAACCAATCATACTTAAAAGAATTCAGGGGAGATTCAAATATTTCTCATAGATAAACTTGATCATACACCCATAATTCATCGGATCTCGACAAACACACCGCAAAAAGAGTTACATCGAATAGATCTCCAAGAAGATCAAGGAGAACATTGTATTGAGATTCAAAGAGAGAGAAGAAGCCATCTAGCTAATAACTATGGACCCGAAGGTCTATGGTAAACTACTCACAACTCATCGGGGAGGCTATGGTGTTGATTTAGAAGCCCTCCATGATCGATTGCCCCTCTGGTGGAGCGCCAGAAAAGGCCCCAAGATAGGATCTCATGGATACAGAAGGTTGCGGCGGTGGAAATAGGGTTTCAAGGCGCTCCTAGATGTTTTGAAGGTACGTAGATATATATAGGTGAAGGAGGTCGGTCAGGGGAGCCACGAGGGGCCCATGAGGGTGGGGGCGGTGCCCACCCCCCTAGGGCGCGCCTTGCACCCTCGTGGCCGCCTCGGCTGCTTGTTGACATCCACTCCAAGTCTCCTAGATTGTGTTTGTTCCAAAAAGATTGCTCCCGAAGGTTTCATTCCATTTGCACTCCGTTTGATATTCCTTTTCTTCGAAACACTGAAATAGGCAAAAAAACAGCAATTCGGGCCGAGCCTTCGGTTAGTAGGTTAGTCCCAAAACTGATATAAAAGTGTAAAGTAAAGCCCATAAACATCCAAAATAGGTAATATAATAGCATGGAACAATCAAAAATTATAGATACGCTGGAGACGTATCAGATACCTACCTACAACATTCGACTATCGGTGTGTGTGTGGTGGGGGTGGGGAGGGGGCAGAGACCGATCGACTATTATATGTGTGCGGAAGGAGAGAGACCTAGCTATGTATTGATGGATATCGATCGGCATCCATGGATATGTGTAGCAAAGGAATAATGTTGGGAGAAAGACAAAGATAGAGTGTCGGAGGGTTGGTGGTGGAGTGCGTCTCACAAATGGTGGGAGAGGCCTGCTAGACAAACAGAGGGTACAAATGCAATATCAATAAGAGAGGGCGGGGGATATCTGTTTGTCTATGCACGTGCGTGTGAGAGACGGGTCGGGAGGTATGCAATGATGATGAGTGGAGACGATATGGTTGTGGTAAGCATACATAACTACATATAGGAAGATCAACCGTCGTGTGTCCGAGAAAGGGAGAGACATAACTTGTGAGCTAAGTTCATTGGTGCATGGGGAAAACGAATTATAGTCGACCTGGCTATATGTAGGGAGATTGGTACATATACATGCATGCATGTGTTAGAAGCAAATAAGGTTCGGAGAGAAAGACAGGGGGAGAGGGGTGTGGCTAGGAGGTGGTGCGAGAGGCCTACCATGTCGAGGGGAGAGAAGTGTGTGAGTATGAGATCAATGAAAAGAGGGGTGGGAGTGTCCACCTACGTGGAACCGTATTGGACATATGGGGGCATGGATGGTGAGAAGAGAAGAGGGGAAGTATATATGTGTTTGTGGTAGGCACACTTTCCTAGAGAGGTATATCAACCGGTGTGTGCCGGAAAGAAGGAGCCGGGGGGCCTACACACACCGCGGGTAAATGACCTAAAGAGAAATAACGAACGTGCGCGATGGAGGGGACGCCGAGGGAGGGTGAGAGTGGGCGGACGTGTGCATGCATGATAGAAAGTTAGCACTAGCTAGCTACAAATAGAAGAGGATCGTGAATGTGTAAAATATGAACAAAGATCATAATTCATTATAAAAAAGTGCATACGGATACTTGAAGAAGATATCATAATGTATAACATTGATTATAATTTGGGCTAAGGTGTGGCTTTTGCAGCTCAGGTCTAAATACTTGTCATAATGTAGGGGGCGGGGCACTATTCTTTGTGTGATAAACACGGTGTACGTATGGAACATGGTTTAGATTATGAATATATAGTTCGTACATCAAATGTACTATTATTTGGAATCAACATTAAGTGTATTCAAAACATAGCATTCGAGTTGATATAGTACACATAGTTCATATCTATCTCTATAGTAATCATGTGGTGTGTTATTAAGGTAATACATGAATGACGGTTGAAGTTGGAAACAATCATGATTGTAGATTCTTATTGAAATAGAGAAACGAATTCAAATTCAGTTCGAATTGCAGCGGTAGTATAGACATTTGGAATGCACTAAAATGTTGGTATGAGTAGGTTACATGCATATACAACCAACGAAAAAAATTAATTGGGTATAACATGGATTCATACTCCCTCATTCCATCAATATAGGGACTAATGCATTTTTTAAGACCGCCTTTGACTATTAACAAGATTAATACTACATGACATGCACAATGTTAAAATTATATCATTGAAAGCTCCTTCAAACACGAATCTAAAGGCGTGCTTTGTGTAAGTTGCATGTCATATATTATTGCTCTAATATTTGGTCAAAGTTAGCCTCGGAAAACGCATTAGGCCCTATATAGATGGAAGGAGGGAGTAGCTTCGAATAGCATTTGTATAGTAAAACGGGAGAAGACTATCTATTTGTGTGGTGTGAATAGTTTTATTTTTTTTTTGTTTTTTTGTTGATGGAAGTGCGAATTGATTTGGTACGTACAAGTACAATATTACACGTTAGGCTTGTCCCTAAAATTCAACCCACGCCTTGTTATATCCTGAAAATTTAGATATCGTGCTCCCAAAACTGGCGCCTTCAGAACCCGCGCCTTGCTATCCCGAATTACAACACGCGCGAAAACTCCCTCCAGCTGACAAATCCCGACACGCAAAATCCCCCTTCTAACCCTGAGCCAAAAGGGCTGCTCGTTCAAATAGGTGGGGGCACTTTTGTAACACACCCTACATCTTGGACAAGCGCATCACTAAGTCATGGTTCCCCTCTCCGATCGCCTCCTTTTCGCCATTCGAAATCCCAGGCCGCCATAACCTCTCCTCTCCAGCCGCGAAAACCCACTCTCCTTCGTCCGCCACCTCACCGCTGCCCAGCCGTAGCCTCTTCCCCGATGATGTCGTCCACCGCAACAGCTCGACGTCCCTCATCCACCTCCCCGGATGAGGATCCGTCGTCCATCTCGTCATCCCATCGGTTCAGCCGCCCCGTCCTCCACCTCCAAGGAGTTGCTCCGACGATCGCCTCATCTATCGCGGCTGCTCCATCCCCATAACGCCACATTAACCTGCTCCACCGGAACCGCAGCATCCTCACTGACTCTTCGGACGAAGCCGAGGCCTACTCGGCGCCACAAAAGAGGTTGTACACTCATCGCATTGCACCTTCTCCTTAACTCGACCTCCCCCCGCCGATGGTGCTCCATCCCGCACCCCCATGGAGCAGCTACCTCGAAGCCGACACAGTGGGTGACATCTCCATGGCGGCACTCCCCTAGTGCAAGGCCCCTTAGACGGCAGCGTCCATACCAGCCGGATCTGCTGCTGCTACTCCGGCTCTCGCTCGCTCGCTCGCTTGCGCGGCTGCTGCTGCTACGGCTCTCGCTTGCTCGCCCAACTGCTGCTACTCCGGCTCTCGGCCGCTCGCACTGCTGCTGCTGCTTCGGCTCTTGCTCGCACTGCTGCTCTCCCCCTCGCTCGTGCTGCTGCTCTGCTCCGAATTATCTACACTTAAGTCGACTGAATTGACTTTTGGGTCAGTCGATTTTCAGGGGGTGGGGGGGGGGGGGGGCTCGCCGGAGTTATGGAAGAACCACCCGCAACAGGGAGGGGGGCTCGCCAGAGAGGTACCCCACTATCTATCTTAGGGTTCAGGGTGGGGGCAGTGGGGGCGTGGTGGTGGGGCGGTGGTGTGGGGATCGTCGGAGAAAAAGCTCTGCATGGGGGGGCTTGAGGGTTGGCCGGGGCGGTGGGGCGGTGGCGGACCAGCGGTGGGTAGTTGTTTCGGGGTGGTGAGGCGGAGTGGGGGCCGGTGGTTCAACCGGTGGCGGCTGGCGGCTCAGGGGGTTGCAGGTTGAAGATGAATTGCAGGCCCTCCCTAAACTATATGTCAACTGCCTCTCTGCTACCATTGCGTTCAGTTTCGACAGTAACATTCAGATCCCATAGTAAATTTCAGTTTCGACAGTTAAGTTCAGAGTCAACTGTTTTTACCTCTTCTGTTGTAGTCAGGTGGTTTTTGGTGATGTAAATTTTACATCTATTTTACATCATCTATTGGAGATGCTATTAGAATCCCACTTGAGATTAACGATGTCTGTCTTGTGCTGCTTCCGCCTTGACGTCTTACGGCTCACCGGAGCTGCTCCAATGATAGAACGATCCATCACAACAGAGCAGCGCCCTGGACACCATCTACAGATTCCTCAGATCTTTCTCCACACCTCCGACAGCCACCTCTGCCTCAACTTCTTCAGCGACCAACCCAATGATGTTGAGGTCGACACGTCTATGGCAAAGAGGTTGTACACTTGTTGCATCACTTATTACTCTACATTCATGCCAATCCATTAGGGCTATTTTAGTTCAACGGAAAAACATAGCAATAGGAAATTTTCCTATGGCACTTTACTATTCAATTATTCATGCATTTTGTTGAAAGGAATGGAGCAAAACATCCACCTGGACCTAGTTTTCAAAATCCTATGCATGAAGGCAAGACCAAGTGCATTAGTGGCAGAATAACATTCTAACTATACACACTTTCATATGGTTTCACTTTATTTTGGCCATCTTTCTTTGCATTCCTCTGCTCTTCCAATTCCTGTGAACCAAACACCCAAGTTGACAGAAATCTTGTGTTTATAAATGCTCTGTTTACCATGTGCATTCCTATCCTATTCCGGTGTTTTTCCTATCCCTGCGTTTTTAGAATCATGCAAGCCAAATGAGCCCTTACAGAAATACTTCAGTTACAGGTAGGTGTCGAAGGGAACTTTGTGTGGTTTGTCCTACTCCTGTCGTGATGTCGTCCACCTCACCTGAGCTGCTCCATCGATAGAAGCATCCACCAAACCAGACATCATGACTCCTGACCGTCTTTCACTGCCTCAGATCTCCTTCCCTTCCGCCGGCACTCACTACAACGGCATCCACATCATCGACTCAGCAGATGAACCTGAGGAGTACATGGGTCCACAAGAGAGGTCCACTCTTTTGTTTCTTCTTATGTTATGCATTGCTTAGAATTACCTGCTACTTTGTCGTCCTGTTCACCTCTTAGAGTCCAAGTCAGGTCCAAATTAATGTTCAAACTTGAGTTCTAAATTAGTTGTGGGGCACATATCGAGGCAGCAATGAATAGTATCTCTGTCTAATATCTAGTTCACCTAGGGTATGCCTATGTTGTTCATCTTGGGTGGGAAACAAATAGTAAAGCAAGCATCATCTGTCTTTTTATTAAATTAAAGCAATCATCAGCCTGCTGTCATTATTTGTGGATCCATCCACTAGTTGTTACCATCACTCTAAATTTCCGCATGCTCTCCTTACATAATCTCACCATATTTTTTTCATATGCATGTCAGATATTGTACACAGTCATGCTGAACATGTAGAAAAAATGAGAAGAGTTTTGCACGGCAATACAATGTCATGTAGACATAACTCCATGCTAGGTTCAATGGCAAACCCTCCCCCCCTCTCAAGATTGTAATCCAGAGGAAGATATCTGTGCTGAGGCGGATTCAGACATAGCTAACCACTCCTACTTACCCCCTAAGGTGTTTGCTCTACCTTGGCATGATGATGTTGGCCATATCATGCATATGTTGCCTTGTAGTGCCTACTTTTGACATCATATATGTCATCTGCTCAGTTTAGACATGTTCTGTAATGCCACCTGTTTAGTTTCTATATCATATATGGGAATTATGCAGTCTCCTGTCTTTTAGCCAGCCATAATATATGAGAAATGTGCAATGCCATCCTGTTTAACCAGGCATCATATATTTGAATGATAGCTTGCCCATCCTTTTCTTCATTACATTTCCATTTGTCGAAAATGTTTGTACATTAAACTACTCTTCTTGTGAATCAGCCATTTGGGTGGGAGATGGAAAATTCTGGAGTGAAAACAAGGCCTTCAGAGTAGACAGTGCTACCTGTCGAAGAAGTTCTCTTGTTGTGTCCCGATAGCTCCTCAGAGATGGATTCAGAGACAGATGACCAATCCTATTCCTCCCACTGAGGTGTATGCTCTAACTTGGCACGATTATACTGCTCATATCATGAATATGGTGTTTTGCGTTACATAGTTTAGACTCACATACACAATATTCAACACCATGTTCTTAGTTCAGACATCATATCGAATGCCCTTTGTTTAGCATGTAAATCACATATGTGAATTAAATCATGCGATCTTGATTACTTAGATAACATGTATGTGAATTATATCATGTGATCCTGTTTAGTTATTCCTAATATCTTTGAATTATGTTATGCTATGCTATCTAGTTTAGATAAACATCATATATGTGAAATTATGTCAGGAAAAATAGCCGTTTTAGTTAAACAATATACATGTCAACTATTTCATGCCCTCTTTTTTCCACAATATCTATTGCATCTGTCTCTCATACAATGTCTGTACATTCAACTATGTTTCCTGTTTATCAGCCATTTGAATTGGAGCGGGTGATGCCAGTATCTAGCGGAGTAAAAACACAGTCTTCAAATAAAACAGTGCTACCTCTTGGTGGAGATAGCACCCCAGTTGTACATGCACGAGAACCAACCCTACCACACATAACCAAGACTCTCGTGGATTGTACCCCTACTGCGATGGACAGAGAAACAAGTTCACCCAATCTAACCCCAACCCTAGCAGATAGTAAGCCAGTTCCTATTGACACAGCACCATCTCCACCACAGAGCTCCTAAACAAGAGTAGTTAGTAAGGACGCTCCAGTGCCCAAAGGGCCAGTACTACCACGATGAACCCCAACTCCACCAGTTAGTACGCCTATTCCTGTGGAGGAAGAACAACCAGCAAGTCGTAGTTTAGCGTCTATCGCATTTGATGTTGTAAAATCCTATGTGTGTATCTCCCCATCTTGGAAATATTATACTGAAGATGAAGGAAAATGGCAGTTGCAAGTGTTTGTTTAGGAGTCATGTGTAAATAATGTTACTCATGGCAATTACTTTGCTTTTCCCGATACATCCTACCTCCATGATGGTTATAATACAGCAAATTTTCCCATTTTTCTCTATAGAGAAGGACCGATTTGGAAACTCAGGATGAGGTAACCTGTGCTAATACCTCTGCTATCTTCAAGAATGCTTGGTGATAGTATCGGAATTACCTGAAGAAAATGTACTTCACCGGCAAAGAAAATCATCAAATTCCCTTACGTTCTCCTGAGACACATTTACTGGACGATGACTGGGAACCCCTTGTTCTGTACTGGTCCCGAACCAAGAATGTGGTAAGGTCTATGAGCTCATTTTCTATTTTTAAGTACTATATTGTTGCGTCTTAGTGTACTCTGTTCATGTAGAACAAGTTCTTAAACCTGAAGAACAGCTGTTCTAATTTAAGATTCCATTGCTATCGTGCATACTGCTTTGCTCTTGTATCACTATATTTACTCATACAAACTTATTATTAAAGGATCCAAACAAAACTCCAATGGCACGGCAGGTATGTTCACGCATGTTTCTTTAACAGGTTAGCTCTTATCAATAGCTCTGTTGGTTTCAATTTCAATTCTGTATACAGTTGACTTCTCATATCATGCACATTACTAGCATCACAACAGAGCCAATAGTGTTTTTGTACATGTAGACTCGTGGTAACCATCTGAAATCTTGTTGTGCCGTGTAGTTTCCCACGCTTTGTATTCATTCACTGCTGCTTTTTCTTGAACTGATATGATTTGAACCATGTCTCTATTTTGATTTGGCAAGACAATGCAGTGACCATAGGACATAGATATATGTTTGTTTGATGCTTTTATTATGTACTAGTACTTGGCAATAGAAGACTTGGTAGTTTAATCCTGTCCACCTTACTAATGAACTGGTTCACCGAAATGAGTTTCATATACTAGTACATGCTAAACATGTGATGTTTCTGCTTGTTTCTTCTTTGAGAATGCTGACAGAATATTGGGGAAGAGTACCTTATTAAGCAATGGTAAAGGAAGTAATGCAGATAAGGTTCAGGATAGTGAGACATCCTTGTTGGTCTCCAACAAAGCTGATGAACAGCTAAGGAAGACTATCTTGAAGATAGTGAGACAACCCCAAAGTCCTTTCTTGGTTTAGTCTTCGAGTTACTGGCCACTACTACTTGCACAACCTATTCAAACTCACTGTCTGAATCAGTTTGGTTTCTTGAGTCTCAACTACAAGCTGAAAGACATCGATCAGCTTTGTTGTGACAAGAAGCGGAAGGACTGTGGAAGTCCCTTGAGCATTCAAATGCATACTTTCTGGTGCAACAACAAGCGTTGGAGGATTTTTAGCACCAAACAGGACAAAGCTATTAAGCTTGCTAAGCTTATTGCCAGCATGGTGGATACCCAGGATAATGTTTCTTGAGATCTTCTGAAGTTGTTTCAGTTATGGAGTTGTTTTGCTGCCTCGTTTATTTGCACTGGTGGCCAATTTTGACGGCCAGTGTATGTAATATGCTGCTTTGTTCCCTATATTTGCACTGGTGGCGATCTTTGATGCTCAGTGGATGTAATATGTGTAATAGCTGTAATAGGCCAGCATTAGTTGCTTGCTTATTTCTTTCCTTATTGTCTTGTTTAGTTGTTTGCTTGTAGTCACTTCAGTTCTTTTTCCGTGTTTTTGTAGTGGCCACAATAACCTATTTTTGGTAACTAGGCCACAATAATCATGGCAACACATAGAGTATTGTAACCATGGGCCTCCTACAGGCCGCAGGATCCGTGGGCCTTCTAGGGGCCGTAGGATCCATGGGCCTTCTATGGGCCATAGGATCCATGGACTTTCTACGGGCTGTATGATCCATGGGCCTTCTATGGCCGTAGGATCCATTGGTCTTCTACGGGCCGTAGGATCCATGGGCCTTCTACGGGCGTATAATTATATCACAAAACATGGGCCGTACTATTCGTGGACCATAATGGGCCGTTAATAGGCCATATTTTATAACTCTATGAAAACAGCCCAACGGGTTAACGGGCCACAAATGGGCCGAATATAACCACGTGTTGAATTTGGCCCAGAAACGGAACAAGACAGTTACGGAGCGTAACTAACCGAATTCTAGAAATGAGCCCAAGAATAAATGGGCCCTTAGAAGGCCGAAAGTTAACACGGGCTGTAAACGGCCGACGAAATAATGGGTCATTAATGGGTATAAAGCGATACACTGTTCATTATGGGACAGCTTCATCTCGGGCCTTTAATGGGCTGAGAGTTACAGAGGGCCTCATATGGGCCGAAAGACATCATGGGCCATAGATGGGCCAAAAGTTACAACGGGCTGGAATCATATTGAACTATACACAAACAGGCCGTAACGGGCCGGGAGTTAGCTGGCCGTAAATGGGCTATATACGAACATGCCGTTAATAGGCTTTTAGTCAGCCAGCCCGTTATCTTTTGACCAAGTCAAACGGGCCGGTCTTTTCACCGGAATGGCCCTCTGTTGGGCCTTGCTACGTGTCGACGTATCATAGGAGCCTCCTGTCCAATGAGTGGATGACATCTGTCCCAACGGTGAGCCAACACGTGTTTCCTCTGGCCACTGAGAATTTTACATGTGGAAAATCCCCATTGGTCCCGGCTGTTAACGGGTTATTGGAGGCGACCTGTTATGATGGATGCCACGTGTCGGTCACCCTTGATGAAAGCACTTCTATGACGCGCGATTCATCGTCATGGAAGTGGACACTTCCGTGATGATAATTTTGGTAATGTCATGGAACACTTCTACGACAGCATAGGTATGACTATCTTGATTCTTTCATAAAATCTTCATGGATGTACATGCATGACAGAAAATGTGACCTACTGTGACAAACATGTTGGGGAACGTAGCAGAAATTCAAAATTTTCCTACGTGTCACCAAGATCTATCTATGGAGAGACCAGCAACGAGTAGAAAGAGAGTGCATCTACATACCCTTGTAGATCGCTAAGCGTAAGCGTTCAAGTGAACGGGGTTGATGGAGTCATACTCGTCGTGATTCAAATCACCGATGATCAAGTGCCGAACGGACGACACCTCCGCGTTCAACACACGTACAGCCCGGTGACGTCTCCCACGCCTTGATCCAGCAAGGAGAGAGGGAGAGGTTGAGGAAGACTCCATCCAGCAGCAGCACAACGGCATGGTGGTGGTGGAGGAGCGTGGTAATCCCGCAGGGCTTCGCCAAGCACCATGGGAGAGGAGGAGTAGGGAGAGAGGTAGGGCTGCACCAAGAGGGAGAGAACTCATGTGTATGGCAGCCCCAAACCTCATCTATATATAGGGGGAAGGGGGGCTGCGCCCCCTTTAGGGTTTCCCACCCCCAAGGGGTGCGGCCAGCCCTAGATGGCAAAGGGGAGGCGGCCAAGGGGGGAGAGGAGAGGGAGGCGCACCAATATGGGCCTTAAGGCCCATCTGGACTAGGGTTTGCCCCCTCCCACTCTCCCTTGCGCCTTGGCCCCCTTGTGGGGGGCGCACCAGCCCTCCTAGGGGCTGGTCCCCTCCCACACTTGGCCCACGCAACCTTCTGGGGCAGGTGGCCCCACTTGGTGGACCCCCGGGACCCTCCCGGTGGTCCCGGTACATTACCGATATCGCCCGAAACTTTTCCGGTGACCAAAACAGGACTTCCCATATATAAATCTTTACCTCCGGACCATTCCGGAACTCCTCGTGACGTCCGGGATCTCATCCGGGACTCCGAACAACATTCGGTAACCACATACAAGCTTCCTTTATAACCCTAGCGTCATCGAACCTTAAGTGTGTAGACCCTACGGGTTCGGGAGACATGCAGACATGACCGAGACGTTCTCCGGTCAATAACCAACAGCGGGATCTGGATACCCATGATGGCTCCCACATGTTCCACGATGATCTCATCGGATGAACCACGATGTCAAGGACTTAATCAATCCCGTATTCAATTCCCTTTGTCTATCGGTATGTTACTTGCCCGAGATTCGATCGTCGGTATCCAATACCTTGTTCAATCTCGTTACCGGCAAGTCACTTTACTCGTTCCGTAACACATCATCCCGTGATCAACTCCTTGGTCACATTGCGCATATGATGATGTCCTACCGAGTGGGCCCAGAGATACCTCTCCGTTTACACGGAGTGACAAATCCCAGTCTCGATCCGCATAAAACAATAGATACTTTCGGAGATACCTGTAGTGCACCTTTATAGTCACCCAGTTACGTTGTGACGTTTGATACACCCAAAGCACTCCTACGGTATCCAGGAGTTACACGCTCTCATGGTCGAAGGAAGAGATACTTGACATTGGCAAAGCTCTAGCAAATGAACTACACGATCTTTTGTGCTAGTCTTAGGATTGGGTCTTGTCCATCACATCATTCTCCTAATGATGTGATCCCGTTATCAACGACATCCAATGTCCATAGCCAGGAAACCATGACTATCTGTTGATCACAACGAGCTAGTCAACTAGAGGCTCACTAGGGACATATTGTGGTCTATGTATTCACACGTGTATTACGATTTCCGGATAATACAGTTATAGCATGAATAAAAGACAATTATCATGAACAAGGAAATATAATAATAATACTTTTATTATTGCCTCTAGGGCATATTTCCAACAGTCTCCCACTTGCACTAGAGTCAATAATCTAGTTCACATCGCCATGTGATTAACACTCACAGGTCACATCGCCATGTGACTAATACCCAAGAGTTTACTAGAGTCAGTAGTCTAGTTCACATCACTATGTGATTAACACTCAATGAGTTTTATGTTTGATCATGTTGCTTGTGAGAGAGGTTTTAGTCAACGGGTCTGAACCTTTCAGATCCGTGTGTGCTTTACAAATCTCTATGTCATCTCCTAGATGCAGCTACCACGCTCTATTTGGAGCTATTCCAAACAACTGTTCTACTTGGAGCTATTCTAAATTATTGCTCCATTATATGTATCCGGTCTCTCTACTCAGAGCTATCCGGATAGGTGTCAAGCTTGCATCGTTGTAACCTTTACGACGAACTCTTTTACCACCTCCATAATCGAGAAAATTCCTTAGTCCACTAGTTACTAAGGATAACTTTGACCGCTGTCCTGTGAGCCATTCTTGGATCACTCTTGTACCCCTTGACTGACTCATGGCAAGGCACACTTCAGGTGCGGTACACAGCATAGCATACTGAAGAGCCTACGTCTTAAGCATAGGGGACGACCTTCGTCCTTTCTCTCTATTCTGCCGTGGTCGAGCTTTAAGTCTTAACTTCGTACCTTACAACTCAGGCAAGAACTCCTTCTTTGACTGGTCCATCTTGAACACCTTCAAGATCATGTCAAGGTATGTGCTCATTTGAAAGTATTATTAAGCATTTTGATCTATCCTTATAGATCTTGATGCTCAATGTTCAAGTAGCTTAATCCAGGCTTTCCATTGAAAAACACTTTCAAAATAACCCTATATGCTTTCCAGAAATTCTACGTCATTTCTGATCAACAATATGTCAACAACATATACTCATCAGAAATTCTATAGTGCTCCCACTCACTTCTTTGGAAATACAAGTTTCTCGTAAACTTTGTACAAACCCAAAATCTTTGATCATCATCAAAGCACACATTCCAACTCCGAGATGCTCACTCCAGTCCTTAGAAGGATTGCTGGAGCTTTGCATACTTATTAGCATCTTTTGGGATTGACAAAACCTTCCGGTTGTATCACATACAACCTTTCCTCAAGTATAACGTCGAGGAAACAATGTTTTGACATCCTATCTGCAAGATTTCATCAATCATGCAGTAACTGCTAATCCAATTCCAACAGACTCTTAGCATCGCTACGAGTGAGAAAACCTCACCGTAATCAACTCCTTGAACTTGTCGGAAAATATCTTAACGACAAGTCGAGCTTTCTTAATGGTAATTCTTACCATCATTGTCTGTCTTCCTTTTAAAATCCATCCGTACCCAATGGCCTTACGACCATCAAGTATTTCTTCCAAAGTCATGGATCCGTTCTCGGATTTTATGGCCTCGAGCCATTTATCGGAATCCGGGCCCACCATTGCTTCTCCATAGCTCGTAGGTTCATTGTTGTCCAGCAACATGACTTCCAAGACAGGATTACGTACCACTCTGATGTAGTACGTATCCTTGTCATCCCACGAGGTTTGGTAGTGACTTGATCCGAAGTTTCATGATCAACATCACAAGCTTCCACTTCAATTGGTGTAGGTGCCACAGGAACAACTTCCTGTGCCCTGCCACACACTAGTTGAAGAGACGGTTCAATAACCTCATCAAGTTTCCACCATCCTCCCACTCAATTCTTTCGAGAGAAACTTTTCCTCGAGAAAGGACCTGATTCAAGAAACAATCCATATTGCTTTCGGATATGAATTAGGAGGTATACCCACCTGTTTTGGGTTTCCTATGAAGATGCATTTTATCCGCTTTGGGTTCGAGCTTATCAACCTGAAACTTTTTCATATAAGAGTCGCAGCCCCAAACTTTTAAGAAACGACAACTTAGGTTTCTCTAAACCATAATTCATACGGTGTCACCTCAACGGAATTACATGGTGCCCTATTTAAAGTGAATGTGGTTGTCTCTAATGCCTAACCCATGGACAATAGTGGTAATTCGATAAGAGACATCATGGTACGCACCATATCCAATAGGGTGCAACTATGATGTTCGGACACACCATCACACTATGGTGTTCCAGGCGGTATTAATTGCGAAACAATTTCCACAATGTCTTAATTGTGTGCCAAAACTCGTAACTCAGATATTCATCTCTATGATCATATCATAGACATTTTATCCTCTTGTCACAATGATCTTCTACTTCACTCTGAAATTACTTGAACCATTCAATAATTCAGACTTGTGTTTCATCAAGTAAATATTCTCAACATCTACTCGAATCATCTGTGAAGTAAGATCATAACGATATTCACTGCATGCCTCAGCACTCATTGGATTGGACACATCAAAATGTGTTACTTCCAACAAGTTGCTATCTTGTTCCATCTTACTGAAAACGAGGCTTTTCAGTCATCTTGCCCATGTGGTATGATTTGCATATCTCAAGTGATTCAAAATCAAGTGAGTCCAAACGGTCCATTTGCATGGAGTTTCTTCATGCATATACACCAATAGACATGGTTCGCATGTCTCAAACTTTTCAAAAACGAGTGAGTCCAAAGATCCATCAACATGGAGCTTCTTCATGCGTTTTATACCATTATGACTTACATGGCAGTGCCACAAGTAAGTGGTACTATCATTACTATCTTATATCTTTTGGCATGAAAATGTGTATCACTACGATCGAGATTCAATAAACCATTCATTTTAGGTGCAAGACCATTGAAGGTATTATTCAAATAAATAGAGTAACCATTATTCTCTTTAAATGAATAACCGTATTGCGATAGACATAATCCAATCATGTCTATGCTCAACGCAAACACCAAATCTCGATGGTAGAGGGAGCGTGCGATGCTTGATCATATCAACATTGGAAACACTTCCAACACATATCGTCAGCTCACCTTTAGCTAGTCTCCGTTTATGCCGTAGCTTTTATTTCGAGTTACTAACACTTAGCAACCGAACCGGTATCTTATACCCTGGTGCTACTAGGAGTACTAGTAAAGTACACATTAACATAATGTATATCCAATATACTTCTATCGACCTTGCCAGCCTTCTCATCTACCAAGTATCTAGGGTAATTCTGCTCTAGTGACTGTTCCCCTTATTACAGAAGCACTTAGTCTCGGGTTTGGGTTCAACCTTGGGTTTCTTCACTGGAGCAGCAGCTGATTTGCCGTTTCATGAAGTATCCCTTCTTGCCCTTGCCCTTCTTGAAACTAGTGGTTTCACCAACCATCAACAATTGATGCTCCTTCTTGATTTCTACTTTCGCGGTGTCAAACATCGTGAATACCTCAAGGATCATCTTATTTATCCCTGATATGTTATAGTTCATCACGAAGCTCTAGCAGCTCGGTGGCAATGACTTTGGAGAAACATCACTATCTCATTTGGAAGATCAACTCCCACTCAATTCAAGTGATTGTTGCACTCAGACAATCTGAGCACAAGCTCAACGATTGAGATTTTCTCCCTTAGTTTGCAGGCTAAGAGAATCGTCGGAGGTCTTATACCTCTTGACGTGAGCACGAGCCTGAAATCCCAATTTCAGCCCTCGAAACATCTCATATGTTCCGCGATGTTTCGAAAACGTCTTTGGTGCCTCTACTTAAACCATTTAACTGAACTATCACGTAGTTATCAAAACGTGTATGTTCGATGTTCGAAACATCCACAAACGACGTTTGGGGTTCAGCACACTGAGCAGTGCATTAAGGACATAAGCTTTCTACTGTTCGCATAATCGCTACTATCAACTTTCAACTATATTTTCTCTAGGAACATATCTAAAACAGTAGAACTAAAGGCGAGCTACGACATAATTTGCAAAAGGTCTTTTGACTATGTTCAGGATAATTAAGTTCATCTTATGAACTCCCACTCAGATAGACATCCCTCTGGTCATCTAAGTGATTACATGATCCGAGTCAACTAGGCCGTGTCCGATCATCACGTGAGACGGACTAGTCATCATCGGTGAACATCTTCATGTTGATCGTATCTACCATACGACTCATGCTCGACCTTTCGGTCTCCGTGTTCCGAGGCCATGTCTGCACATGCTAGGCTCGTCAAGTTAACCCTAAGTGTTTTCGCTGTGTAAAACTGTCTTACACCCGTTGTATGTGAACGTAAGAATCCATCACACCCGATCATCACGTGGTGCTTAGAAGCGACGAACTGTAGCAACGGTGCACAGTTAGGGGAGAACACTTCTTGAAATTTTGTAAGGGATCATCTTATTTACTACCGTCGTCCTAAGCAAACAAGATGCATAAACATGATAAACATCACATGCAATCAAATAGTGACATGATATGGCCAATATCATTTTGCTCCTTTTGATCTTCATCTTCGGGGCTCCATGATCATCATCGTCACCGGCATGACACCATGATCTCCATCATCATGATCTCCATCATCGTGTCTTCATGAAGTTGTCACGCCAACGACTACTTCTACTTCTATGACTAACGCGTTTAGCAATAAAGTAAAGTAGTTTACATGGCGTTCTTCAATGACACGCAGGTCATACAATAAATAAAGACAACTCCTATGGCTCCTGCCGGTTGTCATACTCATCGACATGCAAGTCGTGAATCCTATTACAAGAACATGATCAATCTCATACATCACATATCATTCATCACATTCTTCTTGGCCATATCACATCACATAGCATACCCTGCAAAAACAAGTTAGACGTCCTCTAATTGTTGTTGCATGTTTTACGTGGCTGCTATGGGTTTCTAGCAAGAACGTTTCTTACCTACGCAAGACCACAACGTGATATGCCAATTGCTATTTACCCTTCATAAGGACCCTTTTCATCGAATCCGTTCCGACTAAAGTGGGAGAGACTGGCACCCGCTAGCCACCTTATGCACCAAGTGCATGTCAATCGGTGGAACCTGTCTCACGTAAGAGTACGTGTAAGGTCGGTCCGGGCCGCTTCATCCCACAATACCGTCGAAACAAGATTGGACTAGTAACGGTAAGCATATTGAACAACATCAACGCCCACAACTACTTTGTGTTCTACTCGTGCAAAGAATCTACGCAATAGACCTAGCTCATGATGCCACTGTTGGGGAACGTAGCAGAAATTCAAAATTTTCCTACGTGTCACCAAGATCTATCTATGGAGAGACCAGCAACGAGTAGAAGAGAGTGCATCTACATACCCTTGTAGATCGCTAAGCGGAAGCGTTCAAGTGAACGGGGTTGATGGAGTCGTACTCGTCGTGATTCAAATCACCGATGATCAAGTGCCGAACGCACGGCACCTCCGCGTTCAACACACGTACAGCCCGGTGACGTCTCCCACGCCTTGATCCAGCAAGGAGAGAGGGAGAGGTTGAGGAAGACTCCATCCAGCAGCAGCACAACGGCGTGGTGGTGGTGGAGGAGCGTGGCAATCCCGCAGGGCTTCGCCAAGCACCATGGGAGAGGAGGAGTAGGGAGAGAGGTAGGGCTGCACCAAGAGGGAGAGAACTCATGTGTATGGCAGCCCCAAACCTCATCTATATATAGGGGGAAGGGGGGGCTGCGCCCCCTTTAGGGTTTCCCACCCCCAAGGGGTGCGGCCAGCCCTAGATGGCAAAGGGGAGGCGGCCAAGGGGGGAGAGGAGAGGGAGGCGCACCAATATGGGCCTTAAGGCCCATCTGGACTAGGGTTTGCCCCCTCCCACTCTCCCTTGCGCCTTGGCCCCCTTTGTGGGGGGCGCACCAGCCCTCCTAGGGGCTGGTCCCCTCCCACACTTGGCCCACGCAACCTTCTAGGGCAGGTGGCCCCACTTGGTGGACCCCCGGGACCCTCCCGGTGGTCCCGGTACAATACCGATATCGCCCGAAACTTTTCCGGTGACCAAAACAGGACTTCCCATATATAAATCTTTACCTCCGGACCATTCCGGAACTCCTCGTGACGTCCGGGATCTCATACGGGACTCCGAACAACATTCGGTAACCACATACAAGCTTCCTTTATAACCCTAGCGTCATCGAACCTTAAGTGTGTAGACCCTACGGGTTCGGGAGACATGCAGACATGACCGAGACGTTCTCCGGTCAATAACCAACAGCGGGATCTGGATACCCATGATGGCTCCCACATGTTCCACGATGATCTCATCGGATGAACCACGATGTCAAGGACTTAATCAATCCCGTATTCAATTCCCTTTGTCTATCGGTATGTTACTTGCCCGAGACTCGATCGTCGGTATCCAATACCTTGTTCAATCTCGTTACCGGCAAGTCACTTTACTCGTTCCGTAACACATCATCCCGTGATCAACTCCTTGGTCACATTGCGCACATGATGATGTCCTACCGAGTGGGCCCAGAGATACCTCTCCGTTTACACGGAGTGACAAATCCCAGTCTCGATCCGCATAAAACAATAGATACTTTCGGAGATACCTGTAGTGCACCTTTATAGTCACCCAGTTACGTTGTGACGTTTGATACACCCAAAGCACTCCTACGGTATCCAGGAGTTACACGCTCTCATGGTCGAAGGAAGAGATACTTGACATTGGCAAAGCTCTAGCAAATGAACTAAACGATCTTTTGTGCTAGTCTTAGGATTGGGTCTTGTCCATCACATCATTCTCCTAATGATGTGATCCCGTTATCAACGACATCCAATGTCCATAGCCAGGAAACCATGACTATCTATTGATCACAACGAGCTAGTCAACTAGAGGCTCACTAGGGACATATTGTGGTCTATGTATTCACACGTGTATTACGATTTCCGGATAATACAGTTATAGCATGAATAAAAGACAATTATCATGAACAAGGAAATATAATAATAATACTTTTATTATTGCCTCTAGGGCATATTTCCAACAAAACATGTATCATCACAGAAGTGTATTTTTTTGTAGTGGGGGCCGGCCAACCACCTTGGGGCGCGCCCTGGCTGCCTCCCCTCCCCTCCACATATATATATGAGAGGGAGGGGGCACCACACAACCCACGACAATCTCTTGCCCTTGTGCGGCGCCCCTCTCCACAGTTTCATCCCCCGTCTAGTTTTTTAGTAGTGCATGGCGAAGGCCTGCGGGAACAAGTTCACCACCACCGTCACCATGACATCATGTTGCCGGAACTCATCTACTACTTTTCCCATCTTGCTGGATCAAGAAGGCAAAGACATCATCGAGCGTGTGTTGAACACAAAGGTGTCGTACGTTCAGTACTTGCTCGGTTGGATTGTGAAGGTGTTCAACTACATCAACCGTGTTGATAAACGCTTCCAATTAACGGTCTACTAAGGTATGTAGACACACTCTCCCCTCTCGTAGCTACGCATCTCCATGGATAGATCTTGCATGTGCGTAGAATTTATTTTGTTTTCCATGCAACATTCCCCAACACTAAAACAATCCAAAACGGGGACAAAGGCTCCTAAAACATCACAGGGACACAAGGCTTATGTCCTCCCACCTTACCAGGGTAGCACGTGCACATAAACTTCCCTAGTTGCAGGCACCGGTGAGAAGCATGAAAATAGACCAAATTCAGGCCTTCCCATACAGGCAAGTGTGGCTGCACTGGTCAGCTTGACTCGATGGCACTATGACTCAACCAACAGGTGTTCAAATTTGATTAAAGTTCAGTTAAAGTTGAATGAGGATGAGCTGCATCAAAATAAAATAGAATGATGACACTGCATATGAGCAGGATACCAACATGAACATGGATGGGAAGTGTCAGATTCAGGGCTCCGTAGACACAAGAAGGTTCAAACTCTGGGGCGTGTGCAAAGATCTCAACCAGCTCAAGTCTCAAGCTAACCACCCCATAGCCTAGCCTCGTCGAGTTCGTCTGAGCAGGAAAAATAATGAACACAGCAGTTTACCCAGGTTCGGGCCACCTTGCGGGGTAAAACCCTACTCCTGCTTTGTGGTGGATTGGCCTCATGAGGAGGCTGAAGATGAAGTAGTACAGTGGATGAGCACCCTCGCGAGGGCTCGAGTGGTGTGTGTGTGTGGAGTTGATCTCTTCCAGGGGTTCTCCCTCTTCTACGATGGTGGCTAGCCGATACTTATAGTGGCATTGATCCTCTTACCTCAAAAATTAGGAGGGAAGGAATCCCACACTGCCCAATTTGAAAGGGGACAAGAAGTACATCTAATCCTGACGAAAGGTAGTCTTCGCCTGCAAAGCTTCTGGTCGTGACGCAGGGGTGGGCTCGGTGATGACATTCGTCCTGCTAAGGTCGTGATCTTGGTCTCGTTGCACCGGAATGGAAACCTTTGGGATATTCCTTGGGAGCCCGTGTCTGTCCTTGCCTCCTTAGCACCAAAGAGGAAACTGCCTCCTTTGCGCCCGCTGGTGCTCGCCTAACCTTGGTTGTCATGGATCACATCATACAGCCTCGTGATGCTGGGCACCTGCATAGAAATATCCGCTCCTTGGGATGCAGGCTCGGAGAGCTGCCCCTTGGTTGGTCTTGGTGCCGTTCTCCTCCTGAGGCCGGGGCCCTCGCGAGGGTCTTGACTAGGGGGGTCCTGCAGCTGGGCCGTAACAGGCCGTCGAAGGAGCCGTGCCATGGGCCGCAGGCAGGTAGATCAAGGTACCCCAGATCCCAGAACACTGATAGTAGCCCCGGGCCTAAGGCATGCTCGAGATGGCTTCCAGGCGAAGCCAAGGAGGGAAGGTCGAAGCATCGCGAGCCCCGATCGCCGGCGGGCTAGAGTCGACGTGTGGCACGCGACGAGGCATGCGACGTCTCCACTTCCCTGTGTCGCCTCGGTAATAGCCTAGGCTGACAAAAGACTGGCGCACGCCGCAGAGCCATCATTGCTCGAATGTGGAGGGGTGATGGTTGGCCTCCGATCACCTGTAAGAGGGATAGGGGGATGGAGCCCCTGGCCCACCTTCATCTTCTCGCTTCCCCATTCCGCACCCTTGTAGCAACATCCATGGCGTCGGTGAGGAGGTTCTCAACCGCCAAGAAGGGGAAGCCTCCACGAGAAGAAATGGAGTCGCCCCTGCCAAAGAGAGGGTGAGGCCGCCCTCACAAGATTACTGCAACGCATGCGGCGGCCCCCTCCAATGTGAGCGAGCTCCACCAGGGGTCCACGCCATCTTCGGCGTTCGCGGAAGGGGTCCTTCCCGTGGGGTGATCGTGGAAGCTACGGAGGACGCGGCAGAGGGGGAGGCAGGTGTAACGCTCCGGATCCAATGTGCCAGGTGTCCGCCAGTTGTTTGCCGTCGTTGCCATGTCATTTGCTTGCGTGTTGCATTTTATCATGTCATCATGTGCATTTCATTTTGCATACGTGTTCGTCTCATGCATCCGAGCATTTTCCCCGTTGTCCGTTTTGCAATCCGGCGCTCCTATGTCCTCCGGCGTCTCCCTCTTCTCTCTTTTCATGTGCGGGTGTTAAACGTTCTTGGAATGGCCCGAGGATTGCCAAGCGGCCTTGGTATAGCACTGGTAGACCGCCTGTCAAGTTTCGTGCCATTTGGAGGTCGTTTGGTACTCCAACGGTTAATCGGGTAACCACAGAAGCCTCTTTCTCTTTGCAGCCCAACACCCTTCCAAACTGGCCCAAAAACCCAGCAAACTCCCCTCCATGCTCTCGGTCGTTCGATCGCGATCGTGTGGGCGAAAACCGCACTCCATTTGGACTCTCCTAGCTCCCTCTACCTATAAATATGTGTCCCTCCCCGTCCAAAACGCAGATCAAACCCTAACCTCCCCTTCCTCCGCGCCACCGGACATGTCCGCCGCCGTCCGGACGCATCCAGCCGCCGCCCCGCCCAATCGGATCGTGCCACGTGGCTCCGTCCCGTTCCCCGCGCCGCCGGCCCGCTCGGCCCGTCCCCGGCCCCCGCGGCCCACGCCCGCGCCGCCGCCGCCCGGCCTCCCGCGCCCCTGCGTCCCGCGCTCGGCCCCGCCGCCGGCGAGCTCCTCGCCGCCGCCTGCTCGCCTTGCTCCGCCGCCTGCGCCCGCCGGTGCCTCCCCTCGCCGCTCCACTGCACCCTCCGCCCCGCCGCCGCACCGCTCGACGCCGCCCTGGCGGCGCCGGCCTCGCCCTGCGCTCTGCCTCCCGCCGGCGAGCTCCTCGCCGGAGCCGCCACGGCTCGCCGCCGCGCGCCGTCCGCGTCCCCGCGCCGCACCTCGACGGGATCCGGCCGGATCCGGCGAGATCCGGTCCGGATCCGCCCTGCCCGCCGTCCTCCCGGCCTTCCCCGCGTCTCCGGCCGCCGTTCCCCGCAAGTCCGGCGAAGTTCCGGCGAGATCCACCGCCATTGACTTTTCCCCTCGAGGTCTATTATTTTTCTCTAAGTCCCAGATTTCTGACATAATCATGCCATGTTCGTCATGTCACATCTTTACATCCGTAGCTCCGTTTCGTGCGTGTAATATGTCAAATTGGTCGCCTTAACGAGTACATCATTTCATTCCATTGCATAATTTTTATTTGGGTTCATCTTGATGCCCGAAATGTTGTTTGAAGAGTGCATGTTGCTGTTAATCTGCTGAAACTGTTATAACTTGCTCATTTGTCATTTTTGCCATGTTTGATGTGTGCATCCTATGAGGTTGATGTCTACATGTGTTTTGATCTATGCCATGCCATCTTTCCAGAGGTGCTATCCATGTATTTTTGTGATTTGTGTGCTGAGTGAATCGAGCTTGTTAAGTAGAGTACTTGCTATTGCTGTTTTGCTAGGCTGAAACTGTTATTTCGTGATGCTATGTAAACCTGCTTCTACAAATCATTCTATGCATAATCTGGAGATGTTCACTAAGAGTGTTTTGTTCTACATGTTATGCCCTATCCATTCATTCCCTAGTTTCATTTATAGCCTGCTGTAGCTTGTTGTAATCTTGCTCCAAATTTGCTAAATAATGTTGCTGTCAGCCTGTTAACATTAAGTTCAGTTTTGGCCATGTGCTTTTCTAGTGATCCATGCACCCTATGAACTTGCTATTGCCATGATTAGCTTCACAAACATGTCTTCTTACTGTTGGTTGCCTTGCCATGCCATGTATTGCTCTGTGGTGAGTGGTTCAAGCTCACCAACATGCCTACTTATTGTGGTTCCTGCCATGTATGAATCTGTCATATAACTTGCCATGTTTACATGGGTGCCATCATATCTTCTGATCCTTTTTGGCTCATGGTCAGTAAGGGTCTTTTGTTCTATGCAATTAGTAGATTCATGCCATGATATGTTCCTGTATCATGTTGTTTGATAGCTCTAAACATTGCAACCTGATGTTATTTCTGCTAATGACTGAAACTGTTATTATTTGCAATCTTACCATGTCTGTTTGAGCATGTTCTAGTGATTTCTGGAGATAGCTCAGTGTTTATGTTTTGTTATGCTTTTCCTGTACTCCATGCCCATGCCTTTTGTTATTATGTTGAGGTACTGTAGCTTGTTGTTTTGATGCTTGCAATATGCCTAGTTGCTGTTTTGGACAGATTGTTGCTATGACTTGTATAGTGTGTATGTGTTGCACCGTTGTTCCGTTTTGAGTGTGCTCTATATGAAACTTGCTTGATTTTGCATGTAGTTTCATGTTATCATGCTGCATACTTGTTTTGAGGTGTTTGCTTAATGTTTGGGTGCATTTAGCATCAATGCCATGTTTAACTTGTTTTGCTCATATCTTCTAGGCCGTAGCTCCGAATCTAATGAACTTTATATGTAACTTGACTAGAATCTCGTGTAGATCATCGTGCTGCATCTTAACTTGCTGTTTAACAACTCCAACATAAGGTTTATTCAGATCTGGACCAATTTCGAAATTTGCATATGAGGACTTACCGGTATTGTTATATGTTGTTCCCGGCCTCATTTAGACTTGCCTTGATATGTTGTTCTTGCTTGCATCATCTCTTGCCTTGAGTAGCATGTAGCCTTGTCATGCATCATGCTTGTTGTGCATCATGCCTTGTTCATGTGTGGTGTGTTTACCTTGTTGTGTGCTTCTTTTTGATAGTTCCTGTTTCGTTGCGATCGTGAGGATTCGTTCGTCTACGGTTGGTTCGGCTTCATCCGTTCGTCTTCTTCATGGACTCGTTCTTCTTCCTTGCGGGATTTCAGGAAAGACGACCGCTACCCTGGATCTCACTACTATCATTGCTATGCTAGTTGTTTCGTTCTATCGCTATGCTATGCTACCTATCACCTGTTTATCCAGCCATCCCATATTGCCATGAACCTCTAACCTTTGACACCTTTCCTACGCAAACCGTTGTTTGGCTATGTTACCGCTTTTGCTCAGCCCCTCTTATAGCGTTGCTAGTTGCAGGTGAAGTTGAAGATTTCTCCATGGTGGACAGGATTTTGGTTGGGATATCACAATATCTCTTATATTGTTAATGCATCTATATACTTGGTAAAGGGTGGAAGACTCGGCCTTATGCCTGGTGTTTTGTTCAACTCTTGCCGCCCTAGTTTCCGTCATACCGGTGTTATGTTCCCGGATTTTGCGTTCCTTACGCGGTCGGATGATTTATGGGACCCCCTTGATAGTTCGCTTTGAATAAAACTCCTCCAGCAAGGCCCAACCTTGGTTTTACCATTTGCCTCACCACCACCTACCCCTTTCCCTTGGGTCGGCCAACCCGAGGGTCATCTTTATTTTAGCCCCCCCGGGCCAGTGCTTCTCTAAGTGTTGGTCCGAACTGAGCTGCATGCGGGGCCACCTCGGGGCAACTTGAGGGTTGGTTTTACTCGTAGCTAGTCTCATCCGGTGTTGCCCTGAGAACGAGATATGTGCAGCTCCTATCGGGATTGTCGGCGCATCGGGCGGCTTTGCTGGTCTTGTTTTACCATTGTCGAAATGTCTTGTAAACCGGGATTCCGAGTCTGATCGGGTCTTCCTGGGAGAAGGTATATCCTTCGTTGATCGCGAGAGCTTATCATGGGCTAAGTTGGGACACCCCTGCAGGGTATAATCTTTCAAAAGCCGTGCCTGCGGTTATAGGCAGATGGGAATTTGTTAACGTCTGGTTGTAGACAACTTGACACTAGATACGAATTAAAACGCATCAACCGCGTGTGTAGCCGTGATGGTCTCTTCTCGGCGGGGTCCGGGAAGTGAACACGGTTTCTGGGTTGTGTTTGACGTAAGTAGGTGTTCAGGATCACCTCTTGATCATTACTAGTTGACGACCGTTCCTTTGTTTCTCTTCTCGCTCTCATTTGCGTATGTTAGCCACCATACATTGCTTAGTCGCTGCTGCAACCTCACCACTTTACCCCTTCCTTTCCCTTTAAGCTTTGCTAGTCTTGATACCCATGGTAATGGGATTGCTGAGTCCTCGTGACTCATAGATTACTACAACAACAGTTGCAGGTACAGGTTTATCCGATGATCATGACGCGAGAGCGATGTTTGCTTGTTTTGGAGTTCTTCTTCTGCTTCTTCTTCGATCAGGGGATAAGTTCCAGGTCGGGAGCCTGGGCTTGGAGGGTGGATGTCGTTCGAGTTTCTGTTTGTGTTTCATCCGTAGTCGGATGGTGCTCTGATGTGTTGTATTGTTGTATTCATGTGACATTGTATGTATTGGATGTATCCCCACTATTATGTATTGTTGATGTAATGATATCCACCTTGCAAAAGCGTCTCAATATGCGGGTCAATCCTTGGTGGGACCTTCGAGTTCCTTTTTGTATAGGGTCGCATATTGGGCGTGACAGCAGGTGACAACCGTTCTACCACCTCACCCGCGGGCCCATGCTGGCGGCACGGCCCGCGAATTCGTGGTGTGGATGCTGATGCCACTGCGCACCTGGATCCGACTCCCGCGGCCAGTGGTCATTGGTGGAGGAGCTTCCGGAGAGGGGGCCAGTTGAGCTGTGGCTACAGCACAACGGCTGCTGCAACCAGTCCTCATAGGTGGAGGTCGAGGCCACCGTCTCCGGCGATGTCTTCATGACCCGGGGATGGGGAGCGATCGCCCGCGCCTGTGGCTCAAAGGGGACGCACGCCCTCCACTCTAAATACGAGGGGGCAACGACGCTCTTCTTCAAGTTCTTCGGGGAAGATGGTGGGTGCTTGGAGTGCTGCCCGGTGGGCGGCAACGGCAGCGGCAAGGCCCTCGGCGGTGAACTTTCCCTTGGCCACGCCCGTGACGCCTCCATCAATAGCTACACCTCCTCCAGGCAAAGCTCAAGAGACGATGACTAGATGAGCCGCCATGCCCGGGTTAAGGAGGAGGACACCGACTAGGTTCTGTGACGCCAGAGTTATCGCCTACTGAGTTGTAGCCCTCGGGAGGCCTTTTCTGTTGCTTTATTTCCTGCATCAAAATTATGAGGGGCCACGTGGGGGCGTGTAAGGACCATGGGGCACTTGCGCCTTTATATTTATGTTTCTAGCTCATGTTGCATTCGCATTTCTCGCTTGGGCACGGGTCCCCTTTTTGCTCTTGCGATGGCTCAGTGCTCTACCCCAATAGGACCCAGTCCCCAGGTGAGCTTCAGCCATCGCTGGTATGCCAGGTCGCGATGCCATGGTCAAGGTTAGGGGTGAGCGACCCGAGGTCCGGTAAGAGCCCCTGATACGCGATGCTCAGGAGGTCCCCTTTGGCGTGCAAGCAGCTCCCGGAAGATTAAAAGGGGGTTCCTTGCCCGAGCTCGGTCGCGAGAAAATAAAGCATTGGTGGTAAGGCACATGCTAGCGTGTGTGGGATAGCTTGGCGAGCTTGCGGTCCGTGGCACTTCTTTCATCATGAGGGCAAGCCTCTCTGGAGTTTAGATCTTGCGCATGTTGCCTATTCTGTAATGAATTAAGGTAAACCCCGCCAGGGGTGCATGAGGAGAATGATGCCCATCATATTCCGAAAAAACGCCAGGCGTTGGGCCACACCCCTCTCCATCTAGTCCTCCGCGAGGCTTGCAACCCCCTTTCTTAGACCACCATGATGCCCTACGTCCTCAGGACCCGGCGCTCGAGCAGAACTCAGCCGCCGCTGGTATGCGAGGTCGCGATGCCGTGGTCAAGGCCAGGGGCTGAGGGCTCGAAAGCCAGTAAGAGCTCATGAGGGACAATGCTCAGGGGCCCCCCTTTTAACGTGCAAGAGGTTTGTGCGAAAGAGAAATGGTTTGCCTCGCGGATGCGCTCAGGAGATGCTTTACCAAGTGACACGCGGCGTATGAAGAAATTTTACTTAGCCTTTTGTGAGATGGAATGCTGCTTGACCACGGCGGGTCCTTCTGGGGCGGTGAGGTGTCGGTAAGACCGCTCGAGGTCCTGTCCCCTGAGGCTCCTGCATATTAGTTAGTTACGAATTACAAGTGGCGGTACGCGCTTGCTGATATGCTCGTGATCATTCCGCGAGAAGACGAAGGCACTAAGAACCTGGGGAGGTGACGTGCGCGGGGCTAGCTCGCGAGCCAGAGCTCAATCTCTTGTGGGACGGACCCGAGCACATGTACCATATCGGTAGCCCCCTCTTGTGGGACGTTCAAGGGGAGAGCTGGCGAGCGTGAAGCCCGCAGAGGTGACTCCAGAGGCGACACATCGTCAACCGCAAGGTTAACAACCACAGTAGCTCATGAAAGCATAACTGGTCCAAAGTACATGAATCGAAATGACATAACTACGGGGGCGGACCCTGGCAGCTTGAGGACAATATATCCCAAGGGGCGCCCTCAACTGAGCAAACCAAAAAGTCACCTGGCACCAGTGTTGTACAAGCGCCGAGGTGGCTAAAGACGCGTGTCGTGGAGACCACTCCTCATGAGCTGGGCGGCTCCAAAGGCCTAGTAAGCTAACCTGGCCCGAGGGCTCGCAAGGATCCGGGACCTCCTAAGATATGACCGCCAAGCTCCTGGCCTCATGAGGCGCCATAGCACGCCGTGCGAGGTGCTAGTACGAGGCACCCATGTTCAGCAGGCCAAACGACATGCAGACTTAGTTGCAGGGGTAGCCCCTACTCCGGCCGACGGGGGATGGCCAGAAGAGGTCCTGTGAAGCCACCCTGTTAAGGCCCGGGATGTTGACGCGGACGCGCAGCTCACTACCCGCATCGGGGGCAACAGCTGCACTGGGTGGTGTGGAGCGACGCTCGACATGCATGGCTCGCGCCTCCTGAAGCTCCTCGATCGCCTTGGTGATGAATTCTCGTGCGCCCCGGCACCTCACCACTCGCCCCTTGATGGTGGGGGCGCGCATCAAAGCACGCCTCCAAGTGGTGCCCAAGCGCCTCCCTCATTGCACTCGTCGGGTCAGAGGCTCTCAACATGGAAGCCCCCGAGCCCGTCCTCGGGGAAGCCTCAGGCACGCCTTCCTATATGGGAGGAAGAGGTGCCCCAGCATCGGGCGCGGAGCCTGAGGCACCACCAGCAAGCATTTCGGCCTCCTGGCGGCTCTTGGGGAGAAGCTGCTTCTTCTTCCTGGGGGTGGCCTCGGGAGGCAGGATGCCACCCTTGTCGTCAGAATTTTCAGCCACCGCAGCCTGATAGGCGCGCTCAAGAGAGCGGAGTGCATCCTTCCCATCGCAGGCAACCATGATGACGCCGCTACACCCTGGCATCTTGAGGACGTTGTAGCCATGGTGAGTTGCCGCCATGAACTTGACAAGGGCCGGGTACCCGAGGATGGCATTGTATGGGAGGTCGATGTGGGCGGCGTGGAAGTCGATGAGCTTGATGTGGTAGTTGTCGCGCTTGCCGAAGGTGACTGGGAGGCGTATCTGCCCCAGGAGGAAAGTGGAGCCGTCGGTCACTCCAGAGAACGGCTAGGTTGGCAGTAGCTGATCATATGGCACCTGAAGCGTCTCGAACGTCTTGACAGACAGAACAATGAGCCCTGCGCCACTGTTGATGAGGGTCTTGGTGATGAGGACATTGCTGATGGTGGGCGTGTAGATCATGGGAAGTGCGTCTGCCGCGACTGAGCACTTGAGGTGGTCCTTTTAGTCGAATGTAGTGGCATAATGCAACCACCTGAGGGGTTGCGTCGCCTCAAGCCTTGGGAGGGTCGCGTTCACCTCATGAGAGAACTGCTTGAAGATGCGGTTCCAGGCTGGGGTCTGAGCGCCTCTTGGGATGCAGGCAATCGCGCGAGGCTCCTGGAAAGCCCCAGCCCCATCATCCTGTCGGTTATTGTCATTTATCCTTGGTGGCGGCGGGAGCGGAGGGAGGCTGGCATTGCCCTTAGGACGGTCCTCACGAGGCTGGTCACGCCAGGGGCTGTCATGAGGTTGATCCCGCCAGTGGTCCTCGCGAGGCTGGTCGCGCCAGTCTGGATGAGGGTCGCCATTTTCCCAGCGGCCTCTGCCACGGTCTCCTCCACGATCGTAGCCGCAGTCACTGTGCTCGGGGTGGTGGCTGAGGCGCCCGTCATGGAGTGCTCTGAGATCCTGACAATCGTTGGTGTTGTGGTTGCGCATGTTGTCGAAGATGTAGAACGGGCGGTTGCCCCTGGGTGGTTCATCATGGTCACGACCGCGCTTCATCTCGGGCTCAGCTGCGAACATGGCGGGGCCCTTGTGCTTCACCTCCTTATCCTTGGCATTCTTGTCTTCAGGGTCGGCCTTCGGAAGCTCGAGGAGGGAGAGGTGGCCTTCCTCGCCCCTTGCTGACTTGTTCGCCGGGTTAAACATCTCCAGTGCCAAGCACAAGTTCTCGTGGATGGCAATCTCCTCTTTTATCTTGACATCCCGGACGCCATAAGTGAATGCTGAGATGATGGCCATCCGACGCCTTCAGGATCTTGAGGAGAACATTCGTGAAGTGTTGTATGTACTTGTACGAGGTCCCGCTCGGATTCTGCTTCACGCACCATAGGTTTCCCAACGCGAGGGTGGGTTCACGGGTGCCCTCGAAGTTGGCAATGAAGCGCTCGCGAAGCTCATCCCAGGAGGAGATCAATCCCTCCGGGAGGTGGAGGAGCCAGGAGTGCACGCCGTCCTTGTGGGCCATGGGAAACCAGTTCGTCATGACCTTCTCATCACCATTTGCCGCTTCAATGCTCAGCAAGTAGAGCTGGAGGAACTCCGCAGGGTCGGGGGGTGCTATCGTAGCGTGCAGGCAAGTCTGGCTTGAACTTGTCGGGCGAGGCAACGCGGTGCAGCTCCTAGTGAAGGCGCGGCAGCCCGCCGCGCTCACGGGCTCCGCAGCCTCTGGTGGCGCGTGGTCTTGATGCTGGCACAATGGTACTGGGAGGGCACGTGCATCACCTTGTGGCCAAAGCACCAACTGGTAGCTTGCCTCATCCTGTGCTGGCATCCCACGCGGTGGTTCATGCGGTTGCGCATCGCACCTGGGCTCGTGGTCGGTGTCGTATAGAGGAGGAGGAGGAGGGGGCGCGCCATGGCCTATGTCACCCGACTGGGATGGCGGGGGACGGAGCGAGCGGGATGGCACAGCAACCTCGCTAGCAGCGTTGACATGCTTGACGATGCGGCCAAGTCAGTAGTTGCAGCGGTTGTCGGTGGGGTGGTAGCACAGCAACTCGCGCGCCATGAGTAGCGCAACATGCGTGTTTACTGGCCCGCGGTAGACATGGGATGCCGATGTCGTGGCGAGAGAGGGCGAAGGAGTGGCGGTGCAACCATCGCGCCACACGGAGGCAGCGACGAATCCTCCTGCTCGTGAGCGGCAGGGTCAATGGCAACGTTAGCTACGGGAGAGGCAGGACAGTGCGGGACACCGTGGCCTACGGGGGTCATCTTGGCGACACGAGCAGCTCGGCGTTCAACGCGGACTCAGCATGCATCAGCCATGGGGGCGACAAAGCGGAGACGGAGCAGAACTGGAGGGAGGATTCCGACACGCCCCTACCTGGTGCACCATATGTCGGATTCAGGGCTCCATAGACCCAAGAAGGTTCGAACTCTAGGGCATGTGCGAAGATCTCAACCAGCTCAAGTCTTAAGCTCCCCACAACCTACACTCGCCGAGTTCGCGTGAGTGGGGAAGAAAATGAACACAGTAGTTTACCCAGGTTTGGGCCACCTTACGGGGTAAAACCCTACTCCTGCTTTATGGTGGATGGCTTCACGAGTAGGCTGAAGATAAACTAGTAGAGTGGATGAGCAGCCTCACGAGGGCTCCGGTGGTGTGTGTGGAGTTGATTTATTCTAGGGGTTCTGTCGGTGTTCTGGGAACGGGGGTCCCCAGACTTGCCTGCCTACGGCCTGCTGTGTGGCTCCACCCGTGGCCCAGTGCGACACGTCTTCATCAACCAACGCTCAAAACCCTCGCGAGGGGCCAAGCCTCGTGGGGCGAATGATGCAAGGCCTCTTCAGGGGCGGCCTCACCAGGCAGGACCGCGAGGAGGCGGAGAGATCAGGGCAAGGGGTACCTCACGAGGTTACCGTGACGCAAGCCATGACGATCAAGACCAGGCGGGCGCCAGCCGTGTAGTGTCCTCATTTCCCCTTTGGTGCTAAGGGGGCAAGCACAGGCGTGGAGTACCGAGGCATCAGGTAAAGGTTTCCATATCGGTGCAACAAGACCAACCCCAGTAGGATGGTAGGATGGAGGTCACTGTGGAGCCCAAGATAGCGTCATCACCAGCGCCTTCGACAGGCGAAGACCACCTTTAGTTAGGATAGCTTGTACTAGATGTCCCCATTCAAAATGGCCGTTGTTGGATCCCTTCCCGCTCAATATTTGTGAAGAGGACCATTGCCTCTATAAATAGAGCTAGCCACCATAGTAGAAGCAGATCGAATCCTTCCCAAGCAGAACGCCACACCACCACAAGAACACCTCTCCTCGCGAGGCTGTTCTTCCCTTGTACTGTTCATCATCAGACCAAGAGGCAATCCAACACCACCACACAGGAGTAGGGTATTACACCACAACGGTGACCCGAAGCTGTATAAATCTTGTGTCTCTTGTGCTGTGAGTTTATCGATCTAGCTTAGGGATCGCGGCGAGGCTGAGGGCGTGTTTCGGTAGGGAGAAATCTTCGTGCGGACCCAAGTGTTCGAGCCTTAAGGGTTTTGCTGGAACACGATATCCGACATTTGGCGCTCCAGGTAGGGGTGCGCCAGAGTCTTCCTCCGCTGATCTGTGTCTTGTCGCTTCGTCGCATCCATGTGTGATGGCCCCTGTCGGCGGGCCTCCCCGTCGTTCTCTGTAGCCTGCCGCCAACACCGCCACTGGCCTGGCAGGGAACAAGCAGCAAGCATCTTTGCTGCACCCCTCGGTGCGGCAGGAAGGCCGCACCGCCACTCCGTCGCTGACCCGAGCTGGTTCGTCGTCCCATGCTCGTCGCGCCCCCACGGACACGCAGGCCGTGCTGCTTCTGGCACGTGAGCTCCTGCACTACCACCCCGTCGACGACCTCTAAGAAGAATGGCTCGCTCGCATCACCGAGCTCATCAGCACCGCAGGGGGCTCCCCGCACCGTACCTCTCGCTTCGTCGCCCTCCGCTAGGTACGGGCGACGCGGCTCAAGGAGCACCTCCACCACCTCTCCCCCAAGACGGCGCCCTGGCTCCAAGGCGCGCGGCCCCTGGACGTGACGCACCACATCCAGCGCCCGCGCGACAAGAAATAAGCTGCCAAGAAATCCCTCGGCCTCAAGAAGGCGCCCCCGTGCTTCTTGCACCAGCATGACAAGACCGCGTCCCTGCACCGGCACGACAAGACCACGTGCTGCCTCTAGCAGCGACACGCGTGTACCGTCAAGAGCAGGCTCCGCATCAGCAAAGGGCGCCGGTGACCATTGCAGGTTGCCGCGCCTTCACTCCTGAGCTGCGTAGCATCGCTTGGCCGGACAAGTTCAAGCCGGATCTGCCTCCTCGCTACGACGACACCCTCGACCCTGCGGAGTTCTTGCCGCTCTATGAGCTGAGCATCGAGGCGGCCAACGGATATGAGAAGGTGATGGCTAACTGGTTTCCCATGGCGCTCAAAGATGGTGCCTGCAGTGTCAAAACCGGCGGATCTCGGGTAGGGGGTCCTGAACTGTGCGTCTAGGCGGATGCTAACAGGAGACAAGGGACACGATGTTTTTACCCAGGTTTGGGCCCTCTCGATGGAGGTAAAACCCTACTCCTACTTGATTGATATTGATGATATGGGTAGTACAAGAGTGGATCTACCACGAGATCAAGGAGACTAAACCCTAGAAGCTAGCCTATGGTATGATTGTTGTAATGGTTGTTCGTCCTATGGACTAAAAACCCTCCAGTTTATATAGACACCGAAGAGGGCTAGGGCTACACAGAGTCGGTTACAATGGTAGGAGATCTACATATCCGTATCGCCAAGCTTGCCTCCCACGCCAAGGAAAGTCCCATCCGGACATGGGACGAAGTCTTCAATCTTGTATCTTCATAGTCTTGGAGTCCGGCCGATGATGATAGTCCGGCTATCCGGACACCCCCTAGTCCAGGACTCCCTCAGTAGCCCCTGAACCAGGCTTCAATGACGATGAGTCCGGCGCGCATATTGTTCGGCATTGCAAGGCGGGTTCCTCCTCCGAATAATTCATAGAAGATTGTGAACACCAGGATAGTGTCCGGCTCTGCAAAATAAATTCCACATACCACCGTAGAGAGAATAATATGTACACAAGTTCAATCTGCTGACGTATTTTGTGGCATGACGTCACGCCACCACCAAGCCTTTACTTGAATCGTTTTTATTATACCACCTCAGCGCGTTTAGCGAAGCGGTTTCCTTGGCACGTCTTGTCGAAGCAGAGATCGTGTTCCCCTTATTCCGGGATTCCCATCAATACGGACGTGGGTAACCCAACCGCGCCATTGATTGTGGCGCTTGGGAGATAAGCGAGTTTTACCAGGCCGGTGGGGACGCATAGTCTTCGTCCGCCCATATATAAGGGGATAAGGATCCACCTTTTTTACCTACGCCTTCTTCCTCCTTTGCTTATCCATCTCCGCGCACTCGAGCTCCAGCGCCCAAGTCCGCACATCTCGTCTCAACCTTCTCCAGCCATGTCCGGAGCGGGAGGCAAGTGGATGGCCTCCTCCGTTACGGAGGGGCACATCGAGAAGCTGCGCGGCGCCGGATACCTATCCAGCGACATCGCGCACCGGCTGCCCGACGAGGGGCAGCTCATCCCCACCCCCAGGCCTCATGAGAGGGTCGTATTCCTTCCCCACTTCCTCCGCGGACTGGGCTTCCCACTTCATCCCTTCGTCCGGGGGCTCATGTACTACTACGGCCTGGACTTCCACGATCTGGCGCCAAACTTCATCCTCAACATCTCGGCGTTTATCGTCGTGTGCGAGGCCTTCCTCTGCATCCAGCCCCACTTCGGCTTGTGGCTAAAAACCTTCAATGTCAAGCCGAAGGTGGTGAAGGGCGTCCAAGCGGAGTGCGGAGGCGCCATGGTGGGCAAAATGCCCAACGTCATCTGGCTCGAGGGTGCCTTCGTGGAGTCCGTCAAAGGGTGGCAATCGGGGTGGTTCTACATCACCGAGCCGCGTGACCCTAAATGGGCAGCGGCCCCCGAGTTCAGATCTGGTATCCCCATGCAGCTCACCTCCTGGAAAGAGAAGGGCTTGCTATGGGGTAGTTCGGAGGAGCTGACAGGACTCCAGTCCTGTCTCCAGACCCTAGTGAACAAGAAGCTTAAGCTTGTCAACATGATCCAGGTCATGCTCGTTCGCCGTATTCTCCCCTGCCAGCAACGGGCCTTCAATTTGTGGTACTTTGATCCGGCACAGCACCTGACCCTGAGCGGGTTCTTCGACACGACGTACGAAGCTGCCTGGAGGGTGTTGTTCAAGGGCGGAGAAGCCCCCGCATCGGCAACTGAAGATCGCGGATTCAGCACGAAGTGCCCAGCTGGCGAGGTAAGCTCTGCTATCCTTTATGGGACACTTATTTCTTTCATAGTTTGACTCTATGTGGGATCTAAACCTCCCAACGCCTTTAACAGGACTGGCAGAAGACGTCCGGACAGGTTAACTGTCTGGCTCCCCTTCCCGAAGACCCAGCGGACACCCGTTTGACGGGGCTGCTGGTTCTGGCCCTTTACGTGGTGCCGGAGAAGAAGGCCAAGAAGAAGGCCACGGGAACCCGAAGGAGTTCCCAGCACCAGGTGGTATCGGACTCATCGTCCAACGGCTCCGAGGTGGACTCCTCCCCCGAAGACGAGGAGGAGAAACAGGACTCTCCCCAGGAGGGTGGAGAAGAAGAGGAAGGCTTCCCCAACAAGGGAGGCCGAAGGGTCCAAGAGGGGAAGGACCCTTCCTCCGGACTACTCCGCCAACACCGATGATGGCGATGAGGGGTGGCCCTCAAGGGCCAAGCCCTCGGCAAGATCGTAAGTATCCGGATTCCTGAATGATTTGTAATTTCTCTTTTTTGCCACATGGTGTCCTTCTAATGCCGCATACAACCTGTAGTCCGGCCGAGGACGATCTTCCCGCTTCTTCGAGCGGGTCCTTGGCTCCGTCGGATGTGGATTCCATTCCGACCGCCTCCACCCCTCGTGACGCTGAGGACGCCGAGGTGGGATCCCAGGAGGGGACCCGCCAGGAGGGGAGGCTCCGGAGGTGCCACAGGGCAACCTCCCGGACTTCGCACCGGACTCCGCCCCGAAACCCGCAGTGGTTTCGGAGTCCGGCAGGCGGCCCCTTCGTAAGAAGGGCAAGGCCGTGACACCAGAGGCCTCCGTCCAACCGGAGGCGCCGGACAACTTGTTGGAGGCGCTCAACGGCACTTCCATCGAGGAAGAACACCGCACTGTCATGAGTGCGGTGATTCAGAAGGTTCAGCTCGCCAAGAGCGGGCTGATCGAAGCCTGTAGCAGCCTTCTAACAGGCTTTGAGGTAAGAAATTTTAAAATATGTAATGTAATACCGCATAGATAGTAGCTCCTGATGCTCGGTTCGGTGTTCGGAAAGAAAAGCCGGACTGAGGATCTAAAAAGATATACGCAGGAGTTCTAAAAATTATGTCAATATGGGATTGCAGGCTGCGCTGCTGACCTCTGCTGCACTGACTACGGAGGTTGATGCTTTGAAGCGGAACCTCGAGAGGTCCGAGAAGGATCTCGGCCTTGCCAAGAAGCAGCTCGAGGACAAAGAAGGTGAGTAACACCGTATTAAATTTGTACCTTATAGAAAAGAATTTTGGTTGCGAGAGAGATAATAAGGATAACGTGGGCACTGCAGGTTCCACGAATGAGGTGGCGACCCTGAAGGAGGCCATGTCCGCGGCCGAGCGTAATGCGGCCGCGGAATGATCTGAGCGAGAGAAGCAGGCGGCGCGGGTGGCGGAGGTGCAGCAAGAGCTCCAGGCTCTCGTGGAAAAGCATGAGAGTTTGGAGCGCGACTCAAAGACTCGAGAGTCCGAGCTTGCCTCAGCTCTTGAGAGTGCCAAAGCCGCTAAGGCCGAGGCCCATAGGGCCCTCCAGGAGATTGAGGCGGTGAAGAAAATAGCGGCGAGTAAGGCATTTTTCATGCAAAGAAAGGATGTGAATGTGAATTACTTGTTACTTACCCGAATTCGGAGCTCTCCAGGAGCATTTGCAGATCTGCCTTGCAGCGTGTCTGATGCTGCCGCATTCTACCGGGCCGAGGAGGGGAGCTCGACGGAGAAGGTCTTCTGGTCTCAGTATGCTGAGGCCGGACATCCGGTGCCCCTTAGCGACCAGCTGAAGCAGCTGGTCGAGCTCCACAAGGTAGCCGAGCAGGCCATGAAGGGCCTCATAGTTCGGCTGTGGCCCGAAGAGGCCATGCCTGGGCTCTACTTCGACCTGGTGCGGCAGCTGGTGGATGCGTGTCCCTGGGTGTAGGTCATCAAGCGCTCCGCCTGCATTGAAGGTGCCCGTCGGGCCCTTGCCCGTGCAAAAGTGCACTGGGGCAGGCTGGATGCTGAGAAGCTTCTGACGGACGCGCCGCCGGCGGGCAAGGAGTATCGCACGCCCGAAATGTATTATAAGAGTGTCCTGAAGGGTGCCCGCAAGATTGCGGATGAGTGCTCCAAAGATGTAATATTTGAGTAGACTCGCAATGTGTTATCCTGTGCGCTGAAAACTTTGTTCATATGCGCTAAGCAACGCTTATTAATTTAAAATATTACCTTCTGTGCGGCCGTTTATCAAATCTGAGAGATGGCAAGTCGTCGGCTTCAGCCCCCATGCCACGAGTGCTGGGGTGTTCGGGATAAACTTGAGCGCTCTTGTTCCCATTTTTGGGTCCATCTAGGGAGGCGCTCAACACGACGAACAAGGCAACCGGACTTATAATGCTTGAACACTCTCACTTAGCCATAGAATTCTATAATTTTAAATTTCGGCGAAGCCCCTAGTGTTCGGAAGACCGAGTTCGGGGCGCTATCCACGCCTGGGCCGGACGAAGCCGGTTCCTCGCTCTAAGCGGCATAAGTCTTTAGGGACTCGAAAAGACCTCTCGAACAGCGACCAGCTCTCGCCTTATCATGACGGTCAGTTTTAGCTTTCTCCACTGAGGCGCTCGCCCAGCTCAACCGGGGCGCAATCGCAGTGGTTCTCCCAGTGCTACCTTAGCCGATAGAACGGAACGTAAGGTACCAAAACATGGGAGCCGGGCAAACCCAACTATTGACCCAAGACATGATTCGGAGCCGATGCATATAGTGCTATAAGTTCGGGGTGCAGCACTTGTGAAAGTGTTCGGACTTAGCACACCATAATTCGGGGAACATAAGCCCCTGGTGTATTCAGCCGTACCAAAGTGTACGGATGCAAAACGTCATAAATGAACATATATGTAAGAAAGGAATGCAATTATACGCGAAAAGTGATGCATTGTTTATTCAAGGAATTCTGCCATGAGTGCAGAACGATAAAAATAGTGCGGTAAGCAAGGGATTGGACTATTTGACATGTCTCCCTCCAGGCGTAGGCTGCGGAATGGTGTATTAAACATATTTAATGCTCATAATGGAGACCACCTGAGTATTCGTCGTAGCCTTCGTCCTTCCCTGGCTGTTGCATCGTTAGTTCGGCAGGTCCACTGCCGGACAGGGCCTTTGGTGAACGGAGTCCTGTGGATAAAATAAAAAAAAGAAAAAGAAAAAGAAAAAGAGTGACACACTTGGGAGCCCCTGGTGTGGTTGAGCCGCACTCTGGGCCTATCGTGGTCGTGCCCCTCCCCCTATGCCCATGGTATCTCCAGAGCGTAATGATGTACGTGAAGGGCTAGTCTTGCAATCATGCAAGGGCTGGGGTTGGGGCTGCATTGCTACGCGTGCTCGGAACGTGCCAGGTGGTCTTGATGTATGTTACTCCGGGCGCGTTTGGCCATGTCCAGTCGTTTAACGGCCGGGCTCGAAAATTGCCTTAAGAGGCTGCTCTGTACTTCCGCCGCGAGAGCCGCTGTGTGTTCCTCCGTTCGGAGGGAGCGTTCAGTGTTTCCGTTGACCGTGATGACTCCACGAGGGCCTGGCATCTTGAGCTTGAGGTATGCATAATGCGGCACCGCGTTGAACTTTGCAAACGCGGTTTGTCCAAGCAGAGCGTGATAGCCACTGCGGAACGGGACTATGTCGAAGATTAACTCTTCGCTTCGGAAGTTATCCGGGGATCCGAAGACCACTTCCAGTGTGACTGAGCCTGTACAATTGGCCTCTACTCCTGGTATGACGCCTTTGAAGGTCGTCTTTGTAGGTTTAATCCTTGAGGGGTCTATGCCCATCTTGCGCACTGTATCCTGATAAAGCAGGTTCAGGCTGCTGCCGCCGTCCATCAGGACTCTAGTGAGGTGAAATCCATCGACGATTGGGTCTAAAACCAATGCGGCGAACCCGCCATGGCGGATACTGGTGGGGTGGTCCCTTCGATCGAAAGTGATCGGGCAAGAGGACCATGGATTGAACTTCGGGGCGACTGGCTCCATCGCATATACGTCCCTAAGTGCACGCTTCCGCTCCCTCTTGGGTATGTGGGTTGCGTATATCATGTTTACCGTCCGCACTTGTGGGGGGAAACCCTTCTGTCCTCTGCTGTTCGGCGGCCGGGTCTCCTCCTCGTCATCGCTATGCAGCCCCTTGTCATTGTTTTCGGCAATTAACTTGCCTGCCTGCTTGAATACCCAACAATCCCTGTTGGTGTGATTAGCTGGCTTTTCGGGGGTGCCATGTATCTGGCAAGAGCGGTCGAGTATTCGGTCCAAATTGGACGGACCCGGAGTAGTTCTTTTAAATGGCTTTTTCCGCTGACCGGGTTTAGAGCCTCTGAATCCGGCGTTGACTGCCGTATCCTCAGTGTTATCACCGTTAACGCGGCGTTTGTTTTTGTTACGACGCGACCTGCCATTGCGGTCCTTGTTGTCCGGACTGCCAGAATTTTTGCTGAGGTTGTTACTGCGGGCTAGCCAGCTGTCCTCCCCCGCACAGAAGCGGGTCATGAGTGATGTGAGGGCTGCCATGGATTTCGGCTTTTCCTGTCCTAGGTGCCGGGCCAGCCACTCGTCGCGGATGTTATGTTTGAAGGCTGCGAGGGCCTCTGCATCCGGACAGTCGACGATTTGATTTTTCTTTGTTAAGAACCGTGTCCAGAACTGTCTGGCCGATTCGTCTGGCTGCTGAATTATGTGGCTTAGGTCATCGGCGTCTGGTGGTCGCATATATGTGCCCTGGAAGTTGTCGAGAAATGCGGCTTACAGGTCCTCCCAACACCCAATTGACTCTGCTGGCAAGCTGTTAAGCCAATGCCGAGCTGGTCCTTTAAGCTTGAGTGGGAGATACTTGATGGCGTGGAGATCGTCACCGCGGGCCATATGGATATGAAGGAGATAATCTTCGATCCAAACCGCGGGGTCTGTTGTGCCATCGTAGGATTCAATGTTCACGGGTTTAAACCCTTCAGGGATTTGATGATCCATTACTTCATCTGTGAAGCATAGTGGGTGTGCGGCGCCTCTATACTGGGCAATATCACGACGTAGCTCAAGAGAGCTTTGTCTGCTGTGTTCGGCCCGGCCGGAGTTGCTGTATCCGGCGCGACGGTAGTCGTCGTGGATCGTGGGGCGCCCACGTGATCCGTAGATAGATCTTGATTGTTTTGCCTTGTCCTCCAATATGTCTCGCAAGTCCGGCGCATTCCCCCGTGGCTTCGCGCTTTTCGAGCGGTGCCGGGGTACGGTTCTGGTGGAGGGCCTAGATGCCTCTCTGTCGCGGCCACGAGGTGGTCAGTCTGCCGTATTGTGCGCTGGTGATGAAGGTTTATATGCCTCCTCCTCTAATTGGGGGAGCAACTTGCGTTTTGGGTAGCTTTTGGAGGGGCGTTCGAGTTCATGCTCTTCGGCCGCGAGGACCTCGGTCCATCTGTCGGCCAGCAGGTCTTGATCAGCTCGAAGCTGTTGCTGCTTTTTCTTTAGGCTGTTCGTCGTGGCCATTAGCCTGCATTTAAAACGCTCTTGTTCGACGGGATCCTCGGGCACGACGAATTCGTCGTCGTTGAGGCTTGCCTCGTCTCCGGAGGGAGGCATGTAATTATCATCCTTTACCTCCTCGTCTGCCGCTCTTTCTTGAGGGCTGGCTTCTCCGTCCTCCTGTGCTGAATCTTGCTGGAGGGGGTTGTCTTCGGCACTCTCTGGGGTGTTATTATCTCCGGTGCCGGAATCTCCATTCTTGCTGTGGCGGGATTTAGAGCGGCGCCGCTGACGTCGGCGCTTGGGCTGTTTCTTAGAGGAATCTGCCTCCGCTGCTTCTTCGCCGTTCCCATCCTTTGGGATGTCCACCATGTATATGTCGTATGACGAGGTGGTCTTCCAGTGCCCCGTAGGCGCTGGTTCTTGGTCGTCTCCGGCATCGTCATCCATACCGTTGATGTCTTCGGAGTCGTAGTCTAGCATGTCGGTTAGATCGTCGACAGTGGCTACAAAGTGGGTGGTGGGTGGGCTTTGAATTTCTTCGTCGTCCGCATCCCAACCATCCTGACCGCAGTCCGGCCAGGGCTCTCCTGATAACGAGAGATACTTTAGCGAATTCAGGTTGTCCCCAAAGGGTGAGTGCTGAAAGATGTCCGCGGCGGTGAACTCCATGATCGGCGCCCAACCGGATTTGATTGGCAGGGGCGCAGGAGGTTCAGAGTCCGGCGAGGGGTCCGGCACCTCGGAGTCACGAGCTTTGCAAAGGACAAGGTCAGTATTCGGCTCCATCGCCGTAGAAGTTGCAGCACCCGAGATGGTGTCCAGCCACTTGTCCTCGATTTGCGTGGTCGGCTCCGAACTATGGGTCAGAGCGGACTCATGTGCGGCCTCCAGGGTACTGTCCGGTGGCAGAGCTAAATCGTGCCCATCGTGACAGTGCGGCACGCTCGGCTGTGGCTCGAATCCATCGAAGATCAAGTCTCCACGGACGTCAGCCGTGAAGTTTAGGCTTCCGAACCTGACCTGATGGCCAGGGGTGTAGCTTTCTATCTGCTCCAGATGGCCAAGCGAATTGGCCTGCAGTGCAAAGCCGCCGAACACGAAGATCTGTCCGGGGAGAAAAGTCTCACCCTGGACTGCGTTGTTGTTGATTGAAGAAGCCATCAACCTATCGGTGACGACACAGAGGAACTCTCAATGAAAGCACCAATGTCGGTGTCAAAACCGGCAGATCTAGGGTAGGGGGTCCCGAACTATGCGTCTAGGCGGATGGTAACAGGAGACAAGGGACACAATGTTTTTACCCAGGTTCGGGCCCTCTCGATGGCGGTAAAACCCTACTCCTGCTTGATTGATATTGATGATATGGGTAGTACAAGAGTGGATCTACCACGAGATCAAGGAGGCTAAACCCTAGAAGCTAGCCTATGGTATGATTGTTGTAATGGTTGTTCGTCCTACGGACTAAAAACCCTCCGGTTTATATAGACACCGGAGAGGGCTAGGGTTACACAGAGTCGGTTACAATGGTAGGAGATCTACATATCCGTATCGCCAAGCTTGCCTTCCACACCAAGGAATGTCCCATCCGAACACGGGACGAAGTCTTCAATCTTGTATCTTCATAGTCTTGGAGTCCGGCCGATGATGATAGTCCGGCTATCCGGACACCCCCTAGTCCAGGACTCCCTCAGTGCCCGCTGATGGCTCCTGAAGATGCCTCCCGGCTCGATCTCATCCTAGGACGAGATGTGCAGCCGCTTCATCGCCAACTTCCAGGGCACTCGCGACCGCCCCCCGGCCGCGGGTGACCTGTGCCGCATCAAGCAACAGCCTGGGGAGACCCTGCAGAAATACATCCAACGCTTCATCACCGTCCGCCTCAAGATCCCCAAGGTGACGGATGAGGCCATCATCTCGGCGTTCTTTGATGGCGTCCGCGACGTCAAGATGAAGGAGGAGCACGCCATCCACGAGGAGTTGTGCACATCCCTGGAGCTATTCAACCTGGCGACCAAGTGCGCAAGAGCTGAGGAAGGACGTCTCTCCCTCCTCAAGCTTCCAGCTGCTGACCCGGAAGAAAAGAAAACCAAGGCCGAGGACATGAAGCGCAAGGGAGCAGCCGTGATCGCAGCGCAGCCAGATACAAAGCGCGGCAGGGACCAGCTGGAGTCGTCCAAGGGAAGCCGACCATTCTGCGCCTACCACAACCTCCACACCCACAACACCAACGAATGCCAGGAGCTCAGGGCCGTTCGAGAAGGACGCTTCGGTCGACACCCCGAGCACAACGACCCGGGCTACGACCAAGGAGGAGGACGTGGCGGAGGACGACGGGACGCCCGTGGCCCTCACAAGGAGTGCGTGACCGACCTCGTGAGGATCGCTGGCAGGACCAGCCTCGCGAGAGCGCTTGGAGGGATCAGCCTCGCGAGGTCCGCCCGCAGGGCAACACATGCCTTCCTCCGCTGCCGCCACCACCGAGAAGGAATGACGATCATCACCAGGACGAGGGGGCTGGGGGCTTCCAGGAGCCACGTGCTATCGCTTGCATCTTGGGTGGAGCTCAGGCCCCAGCCTCTCAGCGCATCTTCAAGCAGTTCGCTCGCAAGGTGAACGCAGTCGTCCGCAAGCTCGAGGCCACACGCCCGCTCAGGTGATCCAAGTGTGCCATCACCTTCAGCTCAGCAGATCAACTCAAGTGCGCGGCTACTGCTGGCATCCTCCCAATGCTCTGGTCAACAGTCATCAGCAATGTGCAAGTGACCAGGACCCTCATTGATGGCGGCGCAGGGATTAACTTCTTGTCCGTCGAGATGTTCGACAACCTTCAAGTACTATACGATCAGCTCCAGCCGACCAAGCCTTTCTCAGGAGTCACCGACGGTTCCACCACCCCGATAGGGCAGGTCCGCCTCCCTGTCACCTTCGGCAAGCGCGACAACTACCACACCGAGCTCATCAACTTCGACGTTGCCCACATCCACTTGCCGTACAATGCCATCCTCGGGTATCCGGCCCTGGCCAAGTTCATGGTGGTGACCCACCACGGCTACAACGTCCTCATGATGCCAGGAAGTGGTGGAATCATAACGGTCCCCTGTGAAGAGAGAGATGCGGTGTGTTCCCTCGAACGCGCCTTCCAAGCTGCATCAATCGAGGACCCAGATAGCAAGGGCGAGAACCCTCCTGAGGTGGTCCCCAAGAAGAAGAAGCAACCTCTCCGCTCAAGGCCTCAGGAGGTGCAGCATTAGGATCAGTGCCCGTGCAAGGGGCGCCTCCTTCCGTCACATAGGAAGGCACGCCCGGTGCCCTCCTCGGGCAGGGCTCGGGGGCTCTCTTCTGGAGGGCCTCAGACTTTGCCAACATCACGAGGGAGGCGCTCGGGCGACCCTTGGAGGCATGCTTCACGACACGTTTCCCTCAGGAAGGCACAGGGCATGGTAAGCCCAACGTTCAGGAGTTCATCACCCAGACCACTCTGGAGCTTCAGGAAGCAAGGGCCATCCATGGCGACCGCTGCTTGCCTACCATGGCCCCCCATCCAGGCGAGGATGGTGGGCTGCATGTCTGCATCGATGTTCCAGGTCTCAACCGAGCAGCATCTCAGGAGCGCCTCTGGCTTTCGCACGTGGGACGCTGCGAGGGTCCGCCGCACAACTACGTCCGCATGCCTTTCAGCCTGCCGAACGCGGCTACCACCTACCAGCGTCACCCGCGGAGCATTCTGGCGGCTCAGGAGGCCAAGCATCACATGGTCCTAGCGGAGATGGAGGCGGACCTCGAGGATCCACCTGGACGCCCAGAGCCTCCCGAGGCTTAGGGCCCCGGCGGCTCGTGAGGGTCGGCCCCTTCACCGCGCATCTTCGGCTACCTCAACACTCCTTCTACAACGGAACCAGGTGACATCTTCCAAGTTCATTTCAGCTGGGAGCGCCCTCGGGGCTGCATCATTCCCAGGCCGCGTGGGTCCGTCCCTGCAGCGTGTATCCCTTATTCTTATGCCTTTAGCTTACCTTGCTAGCGACGCCCCTCGGGCTGCATCATCCCCAAGCCGCTTGGGCCTGACCAAGTGCCATGTATCCATCTTGCATTTACCTAAGTTGATTTGCTTTTCGTGCCTAATCTGCCTGTGATTATTTCCTGCCACCTACCATGGGTCCGCCCCGCTCTCGCGCAATTTGCTTGCGCGTTAAAAGGGGGGCTCCTGAGCATCGCGACTCAGGAGCTCTTACTGGCTCTCCAGCCCTCATCCCCTAGCCTTGACCACGGCATCCCGAGCTGGCATACCAGCGGCGGTTGAGCTCGCTCGAGGGCCGGGACCTGAGGACGTAGAGCACTTATACCAAACCGTCTCGCAGGAACACTCAGCTGTCCTAGACTCAAGACCAGGCGCAACCGCCTTGAGGCAGGGCCTCATGAGTCCCGCGCTGGCTCACGAGTGCGCAGATACACCTCGTCTAGCCCTGCCATGCAAGCCACGTGTCAGGGAAGGGCTGTACATGCCCCGGGGGCTCCTCCCGGAGGGCCCTCCCTCCCACGCACCAGTGGAAGCACCATGCTCCGCGCTGGCTGACGACACTGCCGAGGAGCGGCTAGGCCCGTATACATACAGAAGAGCTATGCTCCGCGCTGGTGATAAACAACTGAGGGCGGCCCCACGGCCGTATCAACCTCAGGGAGCCCCAGAGCTCAATGGCTGGCTCCATCACAACACCTCCCCTTGGGATCATCGTGCGAGGGGGCTAGGCACGGGGGCTGCGCCCGGGTCACGCCCGAGCGTACGCCACCCAGCCAGTCCCTCTGGACCTGGTTGTCAAGCACCCTTCCCCAAGCGGACTCAAGGTATGAAGGTTGTTTGAACGTTAAGGGGGACTCCTGAGCATCGCGTCTCAGGAGCCTAACTAGTCACGTAGCCCCTCACTCCTTGGTCCCGTCCTGGTCATCCGGTCGGGGCTAACGGCAGTTGAGGTATGCGTGGGGCTGGGCTCTGCCGACATAGAACGCCAGATCTACTCCTATGTTCCCTCCCTATTTGCTATTTGCGCGTCAAGGGGGACTCCTGAGCATCGTGACTCAGGAGCCTAACTTTTCACATAGCCCCTCACTCCTTGGTCCCTTCCTGGTGATCCGGTCGAGGCTAACGGAGGCTGAGGTATGTGCCGGGCCGGGCTCTGCCGATGTAAAACATAAAGCAAATAGGAAGGAAACTGCAAAACCTCAAAGCAAATCCCGGAGCAAATATTACAAACCATAATTGTCTTCACAATACCAAACGCAAGTTTAAACGCCTCCACGAGGCATGGTGCTTGTTGCAGGAATTAAGCAGGAAAAAAACCGTCACCCTTGGACATAGCCGTCACCCGCCGGAGACTCCACCCCTGTGGTGGCGCCAACCGGGGCCGCAGGATCAGCAGCACCGCCTGCCGTGGGCGCAGGAGCGAAGGTGCAGAACTTCCCCAGCAAGGCCTCCACTTGGCTCTTCACGGCTTCAGCAGCAGCGGTGAAGCACTCGTTGTCCACGGGCTCTAGCAGCTCGTCAAGGTTGGTGTCGGGGTCGCGAAGGTGAAGGTGACCGAAGACGCGCGTCAGCGCTTCAAAAGAAAGGACGCGGGCTTCTACCTCCGCCATGGGGCCGACGCCGCTCACGACTTCCTCAAGCGCCTCGACTAAGAAGGGAAGCAGCTGAGAGGGGCCATCCTTGGTGCCAGCCAGCGGCTTCTCCAAGCCCTTCTCATAGAGCATCTTCAGCGCCGCGTGAGACCTCTCCTCGAGGAGTGCAAAGGCCATGCGGTCCTCGGCCCGGACCTTCTCCTTGGCATCCAGCTCGACCCTCACTGCCCTCAACTTCTGCTCCAGCGTTTCCAGCCGGCCGCGCTTAGTGGCCTGCGCCTCCGCCATCCGCATAAGCTCGGTGTCGTGGTCCCTGATGACGTCCTCCCAAGCCTTCATCTTCTCCTCCTCCGCTCGGCGGCCACAAGCTTCTTCGGCGTGCTTGTCGCGCAGGTCCTTCAGCTTGGCCTCCAACACCTTGTAGCGGTCCTGGGCAACCGTGGCATCCTTCAGTGCCACCTCGCGAGCAGCAGCGGCCTGGGTGGTGGCCTGCTTCTCCTCCTCAGAAGCTGCCGCGGCCCGCCTCAGCGCTGCTCAGACTGAGGCATCAGAATGAATCGAACAGGAGACCAGCTCCAGGCGCCTGGCTACCAGATGGGAGTAAGTGCTTTGGAGGTCTTCTCGCAGCTGGGCCATCCCGGAGAGGGCACGCTCCAGGACATCTGAGGAGGCACAAGAACCTGGAACCAGCAGCGCAGCAGAAAGAGGAGGCGGCAGCGTAACCACGACACGGGAGACTGGGGGCTCCTGAGCCTTGGCTACCTCAGCAGCAGCATCGGGCATCGGCACCTCCGGAGCCCGCAGGGCCATGGGGGCTGCCCCCCGACCAGGGCGCTCCTCCATGCCTCGCAAGGATGACCGCGCAGGGGAGGTACGCGCATCATCGCCTCCTCTCCCCACCAATGAAGGAGCGGCTGTGGCAGATGAGTCTGACCCAGACGGAGTCACCGCGTCCCCCTTCCTTTTCTTTGCCGTAGGTAGCGGCCTAACCAATTGATGTAGAACGTCAAGCCCCGGCAGCATAATCAAGAACAAGATGGAGTATGGACACTTACTAGTCTACCGCGGTGTACTTCACCACCCTCTTGCCGAGCTTGAAGCCCGACAGACTCGAGGCTCGGGACATAGCTGCAAGGGCTCTAGGAGCAGGGGAATGCGCAGCAAAAGGGATGGAGGTGGCTCCAGGCGGTGCCTGGGCAGAAGTGGCCTCTTGGGAGATCAACGCCGACCTGCCCTTCTTCGGGATCGCAGGCGGATCCTTCTCCTTCTGTGTGGTGTCGGCCCCATCATCGTCTGGCAAGGTGTAGAGGATGTCGGCCCTGCGAGGGGGAGAGGTCTCCCCGTCCCCTCAAAGGCCGCCTCCAAGTCGCGCTCCTCTTCTTCTTCTTCCTCTCCTCCTCTGCTGGAGTCACCCGAAGACACATCCACCAGCGTCGTCGCCCCCCGGATCACAAGGGGCACCATCGGCACCAGGCCGCGTCCATCAAAGGTGCGCAGGGCAGACACCACCTGTGCCCTATCCTCATGAAGGAACAAAGGGGCAGGGGCACCCTCCGTACACTCCTGGTCGTCTCCAACCAAGAGGCGGAGAACTGCGGCCAGATCCTCGTCAGCCATGGTTGCTGGATTCAGGCAAAGCTTCTCGTCTGCATCCCTAAGCGTCCATAAGGGGCGCGAGTGCGCCTGAAGCATAGCCACCCGCTGCGTCATGAACTCTCTTAGGAGCATGGCCCCCGTCAGCTTGGCCGCCTTCACGTTGCCCGGCTTCAAGTCAGCATTCATCTGCTCTAGCACCAACTTCGCCCGATCGTCAGCAAGCTTTGCATGAGACCACCCTTCGTTAGGCTGGGGCACCTCCATTGGCAGCGTCAACTAGGGGTGGACACACTTGGCATCCACCATGACCCACATGCTCCGGTAGTTGTCGGCCCTCTTCCCGGCCTTCGAGATCACGTTGGCCTTGCCGTACGCAATGAAGATGGAGCACGCCGAGGTGTGGTCGCTGTTGATTCGGAGAGAGAAGAAGTGGCGCAGCAGAGCCACGGACGGCATCACCCCAACATGCATCTCACAGTAGTAGGCGAAAATCAACAAGAGGAGAACAGAGTTGGGATGGAGATGAAGGGCCTGCAACCTGTAATGGCTAAGGACGACGTAGAAGAAGTCGGAGAAGGGAGGAACTAGGCCTGCGACGATGGTGTTCGTGAAGAAGGGGTAGAAAGTGCTCCCCTTAGCCTTCGGCTCAGCGGGGCCGGCCCAGAGTTCGGTCTCCCCCTTCCTGTTTCCCTCCACCACCGTCATCAGGCGCGTGGCATCGAGATTCTTCTCCGACACATTGGGGGCATCCAGGGCCGACGCATACCAAGCTGGCAGCGCATCAACCTTGACCTTGTGGGGTGCCATCGCTCTCTGAAAGGGAAGGAGTGGAGCGGATCTGGAGATTTTGGAAGCAAGGAAGCTGGAAGGATTTCAAGAGCAAGGCGAAGGAGAGCAATGAAGGCAAGCCTTGCCCGCGTCAGTCTTTTGTCAGTCGGGCAGTTGCCGAGGCAGCGTGGAGAAGCGGAGACGCTCACGTCCAATCAGTTGCCACCTGTCAACCAAGGCCGCAGGCTATTGGGGCTCACGCCTCTCCGCACTTGCCCTTTGGCTCCACCGCTAAGCTAAGTCCGAACGCGCCATGGGCCGGGGGGCTACTGTCGGAGTTCTAGGAACAGGGGGTCCCAAGACTTGCCTGCCTACGGCCTGCTGCGTGGCTCCACCGGTGGCCCAGTGTGGCCCGTCTTCATCAACCAACGCTCAAGACCCTCGCGAGGGGCCAAGCCTCGCTGGGCGGATGACGCAATGCCTCCTCAGGGGCGCCCTCACCAGGCAGGCTCGCGAGGAGGCGGAGAGATCAAGGCAAGGGGTACCTCGTGAGGTTCCCGTGACGCAAGCCATGATGATCAAGACCAGGCGGGCGCCAGCCGCGCAGTGTCCTCGGTTGCCCTTTGGTACTCAGGGGGAAAGTGCTGCCGTGGAGTACCAAGGCATCAGGCAAAGGTTTCCATATCGGTGCAACAAGACCAAGACGATCAGGACGGTAGGACGGAGGTCACCGTGGAGCCCAAGATGGCGTCATCCCCAGCGCCTTTGACAGGCGAAGACCACCTTTAGTCAGGATAGCTTGTACTAGTTGTCCCCTTTCAAAATGGTCATTGTTGGATCCCCTCCCGCTAAATATTTGGGAAGAGGACCAGGGCCTCTACAAATAGAGCTAGCCACTATAGTAGAAGCAGATTGAATCCTTCCCAAGCAGAACACCACACCACCACAAGAACACCTCTCCTCATGAGGCTATTCTTCCCTTGTATTGTTCATCATCAGCCCAAGAGGAAATCCACCACCACCACACAGGAGTAGGGTATTACACCACAACGGTGGCCCGAACCTGTATAAATCTTGTGTCTCTTGTGCTGTGAGTTCATCGATCTAGCTTAGGGATCGCGGCGAGGCTGAGGGCGTGTTTCGATAGGGAGAAATCTTCGTGCGCACCCCAGTGTTCGAACCTTAACGGTTTTTCCGGAACCCGATATCCGACAGGTTCTCCCTCTTCTATGGTGGTGGCTAGCCTATACTTATAATGGCCTTGGTCCTCTTCCCTCAAAACTTAGGTGGGAAGGGACACCACAGCAGCCAATTTGAAAGGGGAGAAGAAGTACATATAATCCTGAAGAAAGGTAGTCTTCGCGTGCAAAGCTTCTGGTCGTGACGCAGGGGTAGGCTCGGCGATGACATCCGTCCTCCCGAGCTCATGGTCTTGGTCTCGTTGCACCGAAATAGAGGCCTTTGGGAGATTCCTTGGAAACCCGTGGCTGTCCTTGCCTCCTTGGCACCAAAGAGGAAACTTCATCCTCTGTGCTCGCTGGCACCCGCCTGGCCTTGGTCATCATAGCTCATGTCATCATAGACTTGTGAGCCTGGGAACGTGCATAGAAATCTCCACTCCTCGTGAGGCAGGCTCGGAGAGCTGCCCCGACGGTCTTGGTGTCGTTCCCCCTTGGTCTTGGTGTTGTTCTCCCTGCGAGACTTGGGGGGTCCTGAAGCTGGGCCCTACCAGGCCATCAAAGGAGCCGCGTCATGGGCTGCAGTCAGGCAGGTCTGGGTACCCCCGATCCCAGAACGCCGACATGAAGCATAATCATATCAACAACAGTAAATCATTTATCCAACTAGATGCAAATGAGCATGGCATAATGACATTCATCAATACCACAAATGTATCATAACACTTAATATGAGCATAGGACGACCACTAGCATCGAAAGTTAATATCAATAGAGCATGACAATAAGATTAGCAAGAATCATGTAACCAACTAGATGCAAATGATCATGGAATAAAAATGAGCATGGATTCACAAGCATATATAAAGCATTCATGAAATATTAGCATGCACAAAACATTTAAAAGTTTAAGTGGAAAACCAAGGCTACAACAAGACCATCATGCAAGTGGCTATCGTGGCTTGCCTGGGGATGAAGGATTATCCGGGAAGAAGTGTGAGAAGCTAACGGAAAGAACCGCTGGGAAACTTTCTCTCTTAGAGGGGGCTGAATAAGGGCAAGGGAAAAACGGTCATTTTCAATATGTGACAACATAAAGAAAATGGTGCCAACCCAAGGGGCGTGACAAACAGAGAACATGGGCTTTTGAATCACCTAATTCGGAGTCAGAGTCGCGGAGATATGACCGTTCGTTCGTTAGGCAGAAAAATCAAATAAAAACTATTCGTTTCTGCTCTTAACGGATGAGTGTTCACAAATGTACTTCCGGCTCCGGTGGCTGAAAAAGGGAATGCACATTTCCGAGATTACGCTTTCACAGCAGAGAGACGTATTCTTGTCTAAAGCCACGGCGGCGTAAGATTTCAGAGATGGAAGGCGTATTATCGCGAAGATGTGAACACTTAAGCTGACTGGACCGGCTTTGTGTCGCTGCCAGGCGGGTACCATGGCCACCTTTCTCTATCCTCCTTGCCTTCTCCTTCTTCCTCCCGATGGCAAAGGGGAGAGCCGAGGCCAACCGGCCCCAACGAGGACTCTGGGTGGCTCCGGCCACCATTCTCGTCGGACGGCATACCGACGAGCTCGACACGTCGAGCCCCACCCATCCAGAGGTAGTGCCTGTTGGATTTTGAACTCTAAATCAAAACCACCCAGGAACTACACATACCACGTACAAAGCTAGCTACCTAGCAACCAAGCAGGCAAGCTGTCGGATCGTGTCCAGCCGATCACTTGTGTATGTATGTATGCCTTGCCATAGCTTCGGTACGTGAGCGAACTACTGACCGATTCACTTCGGTGGCATCCGTGGAACTCATGGGTAACATGGCGATGGAAAAATACAGATCGGTATAATGGCTACAGGTGCCTGTCGCACCTATTAAACTTTGTTAATTTGATCTTTGTTGTGGTACAGATTACAGGGGATACATACCTATATATAATAGCTTGGACTAGCTAACTAACCTACTCGGTTAGGATTTCTAATCCTAATATTACTATTGCTACCTGATCAGTGTCCGACTAGGACATATGTACTACACGTCATGTTTATTCCTGCATTCACCCCCTAAACATGACGTCCTCGATGCGACCAAGATCCCAAATGCGACGATTAATAGGTGACATCATCGACATTGGCTTTGTCGTTCCTTGTAGCATTTCAGGGACCGCTTTTACTATCATCGTTTCATACATAGCTTCATGGTAACACTCTCCTTGGCCATGTCTTTAAACTTCACCTATTCTTCTATGCTTGGTAAATCGTCTTTCGGAATCTCGTGGAGACATCTTTTGAACCTGTGCGAGACCAAACTTTGGTCTAACAATGAGTTCCAAACTCTTGGCATTTGTTTTAGCCTGTAAAGTGCCTTCTTGAGCTTGTACACTTTCCCTTCTTCTCATTTCTTCTCGTAGCCAAGGGGTTGTTCCACGTACATTTCTTCTGTGAGATCGTCGTTGAGAAAAGAGGATTTAACATACTATGATGAGCCTTCCAATCCTCTTGTGCTACCAAAGTTATGAGCACTCTCACCGTCTTGATTCGGGCAACCGTTGCAAACACCTTCTCATAGTCAACTCCTTGATGTTGTATGTAGACCTTTGCAACGAGTCTTTCTTTGTACTTAACAATAGCACCCTTCATGTCCTTATTTAACTTGTAAACCCACTTCAAACCTATGGCCTTTTGGTTTAGAGGTTGGGTTACGAAAGTCCACATGCCATTGCTCTCGATCGCCTTCATTTCCTCATCCATGGCGTGCATTCAACTTGAACTTTTGCTCGCCTCTACAACATTCGCTGGCTCCTGAACTCCGAACAAACATAGTCTGGAGTACTTGAGCGTAACTGACTTTGCGTACTTGTAGACTTTCTTGAGGGTCTTGTAGCGTCGAGGCCCGGAAGAATTCATTGTTACTTACGAAGGAGGTGACACAAAATTTGTTGGCGTCGATGCAGTTAAGGAAGACCACTGAGTCCTGCGCGTGGTAGATGCTGGTCGTTGGCATCCGCGTCCTTGACATCCGCGTCAGCCACATAGTCTTCATGACCATGACTATCATCTTGATTGTCATCGTCAATATGCACCTCATTGTCGATATCATTACTGAGATCTCCGCCCGTGTCATGCGCGTCATCATCTCTATCACCTTGCAACCCATGCACTTCGTCGTCAGTGTCAGCACCATGGTGATCACTGCAACTGCGGTCACCTTGGTTGGGCTTCTTGCCAACCACGTGGACGTCCTCCCCTGCATCATCATAAGTTGGAAATTCAACTGTGAATATGTAACCGTTTGGAACATCATCAGCTGCTATGCTCTAATTCCATGCTTGGTTTTTTTCAAACACAACGTCGCGTGAAATCCATATGCTTGGTTCATGGATCGTAGAAGCAGTATGCCTTGGTGTAGGAACTCTTCTCGTATCCAGTGAACACCATCTTGGTGCTGCGATCGGCAAGCTTTGAGAGGTGCGGCTCCGCCATCTTCACATGGGCCACGCAGCCGAACATCCATAGATGAGACACATTCGACTTACGTCCGTAATTGCTTCATAAAGATTCTTGTCGACCACTGCCTTTCGTTGGATCCTGGTTGAGAAGATAGACTGCCGTTGAGACAGCTTATCCCCAAAAAGTTCCCGGCAAGTTCGTGCTCTTGAGTAAACTTCTCGCCATGTCGATGACGGTTCGATTGCGCTTTTCAACAACCTCGTTATGCTACGGCGTATAAGGTGCCGTGAGGAACCTTTTTATGCCAATCTTCTCGCAGTAGTCGTTGAACTCATTCGACATAAACTCTCTGCCGCGATCTATTTGTAGAGCATGAACCTTCAGCTTGTGATCCATCTCCGCTGCAGCCTTCAGCTTCTTGAACGCTTCAAACGCCACATCTTTAGATCGTAGGAGAATGACCCACATGTATCTCGAGTAGTCATCTACCACAAGGAAGATGTACTTCTTTCCTCCATGAGTTGCTGGGGTGATAGGGCCACATAGATCACCATGGAGCAGCTCGAGTGCATCACTTGCACGATAGGTAGATTGAGCAGGGAATGGCCTGCGGTGTTGTTTTCCAACCAAGCACCCATCACATACTCGATCAACATGGTCGATAAACGGCATCCCAGATACCATCTCCATCTTCGACATCTTCTTCAAGGCGTAGAAGTTAACGTGTCCAAATCTAGCATGCCATATTTTGGGCCCAATATGCGACCCTATCATAAAGGAACTTGAAGGTCCCACCAAGGATAGAAGCGCATATTGGAGACACTTTTGCAAGGTGGATATCATTATAATGTACCATTACATAATAGTTGGGGATACATACAAGAGGCATACAATTCCGCATAAATACAACAACATCATACATACACTACTAGAATCAACTTCTTTTCCATCCGCCATGGCGGACGACAAAGGCATACATGGCGGACGTTAAAGACCTTTGATGTCCGTTAGCTGACGGCAACAGGTCCGCCTGAATGGGCGATGGCAAAGACTTCTTTGTCGTCAGCTAGCGGAAGGCAAAGATGAAACGACCTTTGCCGTCAGCTGGCTAACAGCAACGGTCCTGGACGGCACACGTGACAATGTCCGGCCGTTAGGGGGCTAACGATGAGCTTTGCCATCAGCTGGCGGACGACAAAGTAAGCAAATAGGACAGCCCCAGGTTGAACAGGGAGCTGCCACGGGCATCTTTGCCGTCCGCTGGCTGATGGCAAATTTCTTTGTCGTCCGCCAGCGGACGGCAAAGATCCTGTATAGCCCCTGTTTTTTCTATTTTTCTTAAATTCATTCAATTTGAACACACAAGTTTCAACACACAAATTTCACAAAAGACATATCTAGCACACAAGTTTCATCATATATGCATTACATAACCAACATGTACATAGTTCCATCCATACATATTACAAAGTTCACATTGTTCATACAACACCATTATCCATCCATCCATATAACAAGTTCCATCCATGAAAGTTCATCGATACAAAATAAAAGCAGAAAGGGAAAACAAGCACTCCATCCATGCAAGCTTCCGTGAATTAAGTGAGATCTACAAAATGGGAAACAAGAAAGTTAGAAGAAGAAGAAGAACATGAAGAAGAAGAAGACTGGAATAAGAAGTAAGCATATACTTAGGTAAAATGGAGCTAACCTAGCTAATTATGCCATCTTTGAGTGAACTAAGCATATTATGCCATCTTGGTCATTTTTGAGCTAACCTAGGTAAACTAGGTCATTTTGGAGCTAACCTAGGTAAACTTGGTCATTTTGGAGCTAACCTAGGCAAACTAGGTCATTTTGGAGCTAACCTAGCTAAAATGGATCATACTGGAGCTAACCTAGGTAAACATGATCATTTTGGAGCAAACCTAGCTCAAATGGATCTTATTCGAGCTAACCTAGGTAAACTTGACAATTTTGGAGCTAACCTAGCTAAAATGGATCATATTGGAGCTAACCTAGGTAAACTTGGTCATTTTGGAGCTAACCTAGGTAAAGTAGGTCATTTTGGAGCTAACCTAGCTAAAATGGATCAAATTGGAGCTAACCTAGGTACACTTGGTCATTTTGGAGCTAACCTAGGTAAAATTGATCATATTGGAGCTAACCTAGGTTAAATGGGTCATTTTGGAGCTAACTTAACTAATTATGCCATTTTTGAGTTAACTAAGCATATGCCATTTTTACACAAGTACACTAAGTGTATATGTCATTATTGAGCAAACCTAGGAAACTAAGCATATTAGAGATAACTTAGCATATTAGAGCTAACTTATGTCATTTCGGAGGAAATAAAGCTAAGTATATATAGATCATTCTGGAGATCATACCTGACATAGTTCACTCCTCATTCTTCTTCTCCTTCTCCTTCCTCATCCTGATGCACCAAGAGCGGCGAGGACGTGGAGGCACTGGGATGTAGTCTTCTACCACAATTGGCATGGTCATGTCGCCCGGTTCTGGGATCGCCAGCTCCACCATCATCGCGAGGTCATTGTTAGCCACCACCACCATCGCGAGGCCATCCACTACAAAAAAAAGACACATCCGTGACATTTTGGGCCGACCGAATTTTTTTTTCTGTCATACATATGACACTTCTATGACGATAATTGTGACAACCGGGTATCATCATAGATGTGGTGGGCTCCTACTTCTATGACAAAAAATCATGACAGAAAATGGGCTTTTCGTCCTAGGCGGGCCGGAGATGCAGCTGCATGACATTCTTTGGGCCGTCCATGACAGAAAAAATCGTGGTAGAAGCGAGGGGGAGGAAAATTTTGGGGAGTTGCCGATTACGGTGGGAGGTCGGGGGCCGAGTGATGCGCGTTTCTCTCGTACACGTACGCGCGTGTGTGCGAGGCGTTGGATCTAACTGAACCCGAGCGATTGCACTGCAGGCTATGTGTTACTGAACCCGGGCAATCGATCGATGGCTGTTAATTGAACCCGATCAAGCGATTCCTTCGCTAATGCTGCAAACTGAAGCCGATCGATGCTACCTCTGGAATGAACAGTGAGCGTTGCGGGGGGGGGGTGGATGAACAGTGAGCTGTGGCGTTGCCTCTGGATGAACAGGACCCCGTGCACTAGTAGAAAAGGGGGCAATGGTCCAGGCCGGTCCAGCCCATTAGTCCCGTTTCAATCCAGAACCAGGACCAATGGGTGCATTGGACCCGGTTCTTGAGCCCCGGGGGCCGGCCGGGCCACGTGGGCCATTGGTCCCGGTTCGTCTGGACCTTTTGGTCCCGATTGGTGGGACAAACCGGGACCAATGTGCCTTGCTCCTGGCCCACCACCATTGGTCCCGGTTGGGGGAATGAACCGGGACCAAAGGCTTCCCTTTAGTCCGGGTTCATGCCACGAACCGGGACCAATTAATTGCCTATATATACCCCGCGAGCAGAGCACTCTCAGTGCTCTGTTTTTCGTGGCCGGCGAGGACAGAGCTTTGTGGTGCTCTAGCTCACCTCCTATGCACACGAGGTGTTCGATGGAATGCCCGAGCCACACTACTTAAGCTTTCTCCTCTCCAAGCTCCACCTCCAAGCTCCATTTTTCTCAATATTTGTCTAGGTTTAGCGGTCCGTCACGTCCCGTCCCCGTCTTCACCGCCATCGATTACCCGCGCCGATCTCGTCGCCGGCACCACCGTGGTGAGCCTCTTGTTCTTATCTTATTTTTGAAAGTAAAAAAAACTCTTACTTGTATGTTTATATAGATACTTGTATAATTTTCTTACTTTTATTATTGCATCTTATATAGTGCGATGGTTTTGGTATCCGCCCCCGTCGGCCCTCGTCCTGTCTATGATTCAGATGTGGTATATATTATCTTTTCATAACTATTGGTTCATTTGTTGTTTATGACAATTATGCCGACCAACGTGACATAGATTTTATTTATCCAGGAGGTTGTTGAACCGGAAATTCCAACCGACCCTATTGTCGAGAGGTTAAATTTAGTTGAAGAAGAAAACAATTTGTTGAAGGAAAAAATTAGAAAAGTTGAGGAGGAGAAGATGATATTGGAGTTGCATGTTGCGGATGTCGTCGATGATCACAAGATCAAGATGGATGCAATGCGCTTGAAGATTAGAAAGGTTAGAAAATATGCCATTCATACCGAGGCTTGGTGTCATTATGTCGTTGGATCAGTTGTTACATTGGTTGCGATTATGATCGCATTTGTTTTCGCATTGAAATGTTTTACATAGTTTCAGTGTATGGTTTAATTAATTTAGATGCTCTGCAGAGCTTTATGTTGTTAGATGAGAACTATGTATGTACTTTGGTTTTAATGTGATGATGAACTTCTATTAATTTGGTCACTTAATTATATAATGCATGCAGATGAACCGGCAATGGATGTACGGTTCAAGACACACCTCCGAGTACATTAAGGGCGTGCATGATTTTCTCGAAGTGGCTGAGGCAAACAAGCAGAATGGTTTTATGTGTTGTCCATGCCCTGTATGTGGGAATACAAAGTCTTACTCTGACCGGAAAATCCTCCACACCCACCTGCTTTACAAGGGCTTCATGCCACACTATAATGTTTGGACAAGGCACGGAGAAATAGGGGTTATGATGGAAGATGGCGAAGAAGAAGAGTACGATGACAACTATGTGCCCCCTGAATACGATGATGCTCCTGAAGATCAAGAGGAACCAGACGATGTGCACGATGATGATGATCTCCGCCGGGTCATTGTCGATGCAAGGACGCAATGCGAAAGTCAAAAGGAGAAGCTGAAGTTCGATCGCATGCTAGAGGACCACAAAAAAGGGTTGTACCCCAATTGCGAAGATGGCAACACAAAGCTGGTACCGTACTGGAATTGCTGCAGTGGAAGGCAGAGAATGCCGTGCCTAACAAAGGGGATTTGAGAAGCTACTTAAAATATTGAAGAAGAAGCTTCCAAAGGATAACGAATTGCCCGACAGTACATACGCAGCAAAGAAGATCGTATGCCCTCTAGGATTGGAGGTGCAGAAGATACATGCATGCCCTAATGACTGCATCCTCTACCGTGGTGCGTACAAGGATCTGAACACATGCCCGGTATGCGGTGCATTACGGTATAAGATCAGACGAGATGACCCTGGTGATGTTGACGGCGAGCCCCCCAGGAAGAGGGTTCCTGCGAAGGTGATATGGTATGCTCCTATAATACCACGGTTGAAACGTCTGTTCAGAAACGGAGAGCATGCCAAGTTGATGCGATGGCACAGTGAGGACCGTAAGAAAGACGGGAAGTTGAGAGCACCCGCTGATGGGTCGCAGTGGAGAAAAATCGAGAGAAAGTACTGGGATGAGTTTGCAAGTGAGCCAAGGAACGTATGGTTTGCTTTAAGCATGGATGGCATTAATCCTTTCGGGGAGCAGAGCATCAATCACAGCACCTGGCCCGTGACTCTATGTATGTATAACCTTCCTCCTTGGATGTGCATGAAGCGGAAGTTCATTATGATGCCAGTTCTCATCCAAGGCCCTAAGCAACCCGGCAATGACATTGATGTGTACCTAAGGCCATTAGTTGAAGAACTTTTAGAGCTGTGGAATGGAAACGGTGTACGTACGTGGGATGAGCACAAACAGGAGGAATTTAACCTAAAGGCGTTGCTGTTCGTGACCATCAACGATTGGCCCGCTCTCAGTAACCTTTCAGGACAGACAAACAAGGGATACCACGCATGCACGCACTGTTTACTTGACACCGATAGTATATACCTGGCAAGCTACAGGAAGAATGTGTACCTGGGCCATCGTCGATTTCTTCCGACCAACCATCAATGTCGAAAGAAAGGCAAGCATTTCAAAGGCGAGGCAGATCACCGGAAGAAGCCTGCCATGCGTACCGGTGATCACGTACTTGCTATGGTCAATGATTTACACGTAATCTTTGGAAAGGGTCCCGGCGGACTAGCTGTTCCGAGTGACGCTGGGGGACACGCACCCATGTGGAAGAAGAAATCTATATTTTGGGACCTACCCTACTGGAAAGACCTAGAGGTCCGCTCTTCGATCGACGTGATGCACGTGACGAAGAACCTTTGCATGAACCTGCTAGGCTTCTTGGGCGTGTATGGGAAGACAAAAGATACAGCCGAGGCACGGGAGGACCTGCAACGTTTGCACGAAAAAGACGGCATGCCTCCAAAGCAGTATGAAGGTCCTGCCAGCTATGCTCTTACCAAAGAAGAGAAGGAAATCTTCTTTGAATGCCTGCTTAGTATGAAGGTCCCGACTGGCTTCTCGTCGAATATAAAAGGAATAATAAATATGGCAGAGAAAAAGTTTCAGAACCTAAAGTCTCATGACTACCACGTGATTATGACGCAACTGCTTCCGGTTGCATTGAGGGGGCTTCTACCGGAAAACGTCCGATTAGCCATTGTGAAGCTATGTGCATTCCTCAATGCAATATCTCAGAAGGTGATCGATCCAGAAATCATACCAAGGCTAAGGAGTGATGTGGTGCAATGTCTTGTCAGTTTCGAGCTGGTGTTCCCACCATCCTTCTTCAATATCATGACGCACGTCCTAGTTCATCTAGTTGACGAGATTGTCATTCTGGGCCCCGTATTTCTACACAATATGTACCCCTTTGAGAGGTTCATGGGAGTCCTAAAGAAATATGTCCGTAACCACGCTAGGCCAGAATGAAGCATCTCCATGGGCCATCAAACAGAGGATGTCATCGGGTTTTGTGTTGACTTCATTCCTGGCCTTAATAAGATAGGTCTCCCTAAATCGCGGTATGAGGGGAGACTGACTGGAAAAGGCATGCTTGGAAGGGACTCAATAATATGCAGGGACGGATATTCTTGGTCTCAAGCACACTACACAGTTCTACAGAACTCTACCTTGGTGACCCCGTATGTTGATGAACACAAGAACAGTCTGCGCTCCAAACACCCGGAGCAGTGCGACGACTGGATTACATGTGAACACATCAGGACTTTCAGCAGTTGGTTGGAAGCACGTATCAAAGGTGAAAACACTATTTGTGATGAGCTGTACTTGTATTGATTTTCCAGGGGACCATCTTTGACTGTATTGATTTGGAAAGGATACGAGATAAATGGGAATACATTTTACACGATTGACCAAGATCAAAAGAGCACCAACCAAAACAGCGGTGTCCGCTTTGATGCAACAACCGAGAGGGGAAATGACACATATTATGTTTACATAGTGGACATATGGGAACTTGACTACGGACATGATTTTAAGGTCCCTTTGTTTAAGTGCAAATGGGTCAGTGTGTCAGAAGGCGGGGTACAGGTAGACCCACAGTACGGAATGACAACAGTGGATCTGAAAAATCTTGGGTACACTGACGAACCGTTCGTCCTAGCCAATGATGTGGCACAGGTTATCTATGTGAAGGACATGTCTACCAGACCGAGAAAGAGAAAAGATAAGGAAGCGAATACATCATACGATGAGCCAAAGCGCCACATAGTTCTTTCAGGAAAAAGGGACATCGTGGGAGTGGAGGACAAGACAGACATGTCTGAAGATTATGAAAAGTTTCATGAAATTCCTCCCTTTAAAGTCAAGGCTGACCCCAGCATCCTGATAAATGATGAAGATTATCCATGGTTACGGCGCAATAAGCAAATGACACAAGCGAAGAAAAAGTGAATACTTTCTCCCGCAACTATTATGATGATACCATGCCAACTTTGTAACTGACGAGTATGATACCATTGTCCGTTTTGTACATGCACATGCTATGTGTGGGTCAATTTATGATACCATGCCAACTTTCAACTTTTTCAGAGTTCATTTGAAATGCTTGAATGTCTTATGGTTCGGCCCTCATAATAATTAAAAATAGCAACAATAAGTATTTTGTTGTAAGTAGAAACAAAATAAAATAAATAAAGCAAGAAAGAAAACAAAAAAACAAAAAAGTGGAAAGTTTATAATTTTCCTAAAACTAAAAGCAAAAAGAATTAAAAAATAAAGCAAAAAACAAAAGAAAATAAATAATGCAGAAAACAAAACAAAAAAACAACAATAAGTATTTTGTTGTAAGTAGAAACAAAATAAAATAAATAAAGCAAGAAAGAAAACAAAGAAACAAAAAAAGTGGAAAGTTTATAATTTTCCTAAAACTAAAAGCAAAAAGAATTAAAAAATAAAGCAAAAAACAAAAGAAAATAAATAATGCAGAAAACAAAAATAAAAACAACAATAAGTATTTTGTTGTAAGTAGAAGCAAAATAAAATAAATAAAGCAAGAAAGAAAACAAAAAAACAAAAAAGTGGAAAGTTTATAATTTTCCTAAAACTAAAAGCAAAAGGAATTAAAAAATAAAGCAAAAAACAAAAGAAAATAAATAATGCAGAAAACAAAACAAAAAAACTAGAAAAAAATAAAAATAGCAACAATAAGTAAAGAAAACAAAAAAACAAAAAAAATGCCCCCCACTAGGACCCCACGGCCTGAATACGACTTGAATCCCTACTTTGGGCCAGGATTCAGGCCCGCAGTAGGCCCAGAAGGCCCATCAGGCAAAGCAGTAGCAAGTAGGCCCATAAGCCTACACTAGAGAGGAGTTCGAGAGGGGTGCGGCAGTGGGGCTTATAAACCACTGCGTGCCCCTCTCAACTAGCGAGGTGGGACTAAACTTTGGCCCCGATGCGGGTAGCACAGGGGCCTTTGGTCCCGGTTGGTGGCTCCAACCGGGACTAAAGGGGGGGCATTGGTCCCGGTTGGTGCCACCAACCGGGACCAAAGGACGCAGCTTCCCGCCCTTTGGGCTGCCGAAAAAGAGGCCTTTGGTCCCGGTCGGTGGCACCAACCGGGACTAAAGGGTGCATTCGTCCCGGTTGGTGCCACCAACCGGGACTAAAGGTTGTGCTATATAAGCAACACTTAGCAGTTTCCGGCCAAATCGCCCACTTCTCCCCCGACGTCCCCTGCTCCTCCTTGTCGCCGTCGCCGCCCGACGCCCCTGCTCCACCTTGCCGTCGCCGCCGCCACCGACGCCGTCAGGCTGCTCTCCTTCGCCGTCGCCGCCGCCCCCTGTGAGCATAGCCTGCTCCCGCGCCCCTCCCGTCCCGCGCCCCTGCGCGGCCACCGCGCCGCCGCCCCAGCGCGGCCGGCGCGCGCCGCCCCTGTCCTGCGTGGCCACCACGCGCCGCCCCTGTCCTGCGCGGCCGGTGCGCCGCCGCCCCTGCCCTGCGCGGCCGCCGCGCGCGCCGCCCCGCCGCCCTGCCCTGCGCGGCCGCCGCGCGCGCCCCCCCGCCGCCCCTGCCCTGCATTTTCCTCCATAGCATTTTTTTTGCATTTTTTGTGTATATGTGTTTGTATGTGTATATATGTGTACATGTTCATAGTATTTTTTTTCATAAGTGTATTTTTTTGTTCATTGCAGTTTTTTCATATGTATAATGTATATATGTATGTGGTAGCTATATATATGATGAATGGATGTGGCTATATATGTATGTGTGAATATAATGTTCATAGCATTTTTTTTGTTTATATATGTTTTTTCATATATGTATTAATTTTATATTTAGGTTATTAGTAGATATCGATCGATTTTAGGTTAGTGCATTTTAGGTTAGTGTAGATGAGAAAGTAAAATAAGGAAAAGGAAGAAAAGAGGAAGAAGGAAGAAGGAAGAAGAAGAAGAAAAAGAATGACAGGAAAAAGGGAAATAAGAAGAGGAAGAAAGGAGAAAAGGAGGGGAGGAAGAAGAGGAGAAATAAATAAAAGATGAAAAAAGAAGAAAAAGAAGAGGAGAAGAAGAAAGGAATAGAGGAGAAGAAGAAAAAATAGAAGAAAAAAAATTCTATTTTTTCTTCTTCTCCTCTATTCCTTTCTTCTTCTCCTCTTTTTTTTCTTCTTTTTCTTCTTCTTCTTCTTCCTTCTTCCTTCTTCCTCTTTTCTTCCTTTTCCTTAATTATTTTCCTTTCTCGAGGGAGAAGAAGAAAAAGAAGAGGAGAAGAAGAAAGAAAGGAATAGAGGCGAAAGAAGAAACTTCAACAAGAGGGGGTGGTACCGATACCCCCTCCCCGATAACATTATTTTCCCATGTATATGTATGTCGCGTCATTGTCGATATAACCCCCTCTAGATAACTTCGACATGAGGGGCGGTCGATATATATATATATATATACCCCCTCTCGACCATGATAACTTATACAACTGCAGCACCCCCTCGGCCCTCTCGCTCGACCAAAACTCTCAAGGACACCCAAACCCTAGAGAGAAAACGATGTTGGTCTCCTACCCCCTCCCGCCGCGCCCCTACCCGACAAATTAACTCTCTCGAGGCCACCCAAATTTATCAAGTTAAAAGAGCATTATCGTCGAGGCCACCCCAAACCCTTGAAGTGTTGTGTCGAGGCCACTAACATGATTCCTTATTGTGATTAGCTAGCTAGTTCTACGTTTGCCACTAATATATATATCCATCTGTACCATGTTTGAATAATAATTGACATGTTGTAAATATTTGCAGAAACTATGGAGCACTCCCGAGACGAAGAAACAGAAGCGATGTTGGGGGACATAATCGCAAATGGATCAAGTGATGATGTTGCGTCATTTCTCCTCGACACCGTTGGTCAGCTAGATGAAGAAGAGGGCTATGTTTATGATGGTGGCTTCGACCCATTAATGCCGGTACAAGAGGAGGACTATGTTCATGATGGCTCCGATGACACAATGGAGGTACAAGACGAAGGAGACCGTGCTGACTGCTCCGGTCACCGAACCGAGTCCGGCCAGGTATATATATATTAGTTAAGCCCGTGCTGACTAGTTAATTGATGCATCCATTGTTTTGGTATATGTACACATATTAATTACTGTCGTCTTTCTTCCTTATAATTTCTAGCCCTCTGGATCGAGCACAACTTCAGTAAGGAGACGAGGCCCGAAGAAAAAGTTGAGCTCGGATGCAAAGTTTGAGATCATAGAAATCGCGCCCGACGGCGAACCGATTGAACCCATCCGGACAAGGAAGGCATTTTCTGCAAAGTGCGGGGTTCTTGTTAGGGACAGGATCCCGATTAGCATCCAGCAATGGTATAAGCCTGCTAAGGATGAAGACCCTGAGGTGTCTTATGTCAATGATATGAAGAAAGAAGATCTTTGGACTAAGCTGAAGGCAAATTTCACCCTACCGCCAGAGGAGGATCCGGAGAAGCCAGTTAAAGAGCAATTAATCAAGTCTTGTGCTCTTAAGAAGATGGCAGGCCTAATGAGGAGGTGGCGGAAAGAGCTGAACCAGTTTGTCAAGGAAAAAAGACACCAGAATTCATCAGCAAATAGGAGAAGATCAAAGATCACTGGCACGCATTTGTGGCCCACAAGACATCAGAAAAGAGTAAGAAGATGTCGGAGACAAACAAGAAAAATGCTGCAAAGAAGAAGCTTCACCATCGCACGGGGTCAGGTGGCTACCTCAAAGCCCGGCCTAAGTGGTCCAAGGCTGAGCATGATCTGCTTGAAAAAGGGATCGAACCAGAGACAATGCGCTGGCCACACCGTTGCCGGACTTGGTTCTTCGGGGCTGGCGGAACCTTGGACCCTGTAACAAGGAAGTGTCAGTGGATGGACGAGCAACTGCAAACACCAGTCAAGAACCTTCGACACTATATTGATGTAGCGCAGCGAGGGACGTTCCTTCCAAACAGGGAGAAGGACGAGCTCACAATGGCCCTTGGGAATCCCGAGCACCTAGTGCCACCAACCGGGACCAAAGGCCCCCTGACTGGGGTGGGCGCACAGAGCCACGTGGAGGCACATTGGTCCCGGTTCTAGTTTGAACCGGGACTAATGGGTGGAGGTATTAGTAACGACCCATTAGTCCCGGTTCATGAACGGGGACTAAAGGCCCTTACGAACCGGGACTAATGGGTGGTTTTCTACTAGTGGTGGTGTGGAGGGCTGGATGAAGAGTAGACGGTGGAGGGGTGGCCGTGGAGGGGTGGTTGAACAGGACCCCGTGGTGTGGAGGGCTCGATGAACAGTAGACTGTGGAGGGGTGCCCGTGGAGGGGTGGTTGAACTGTAGCCGGTGGAGTAGCGTGCGGTGGAGGCTGGATGAACAGGAGCCCGTGGAGGCTGGAGGAGGTCGACGGTGGAGATGAACAGTATCCCGTGGAGTCCTGTTTTGCGGTACGCCACACCCCTCCCAATCAACAGGACCCCCGTTTCGACCATAGCGCTCCAACACAAGTCCGTTTCATCCATTTTGCGGTACGCCACACCCCTCCCGATCAACAGGACCCTCGTTTCAACCGTAGGAGGTCCGTTTCGTCCGTTTTGCGGTACGCCACACCCCTCCCGATCAACAGGACCCCCGTTTTGACCGTAGGAGGTCCGTTTCCTCCGTTTTGCGGCACGCCACACCCATCCCGATCAACAGGACCCCATTCCGAATGTAGGAGGTCTGTTTCCTCCGTTGTGCGGTACGCCAGGCCTCGTTTCCATCGCCTGTTCCGTCCAAGCCCTCCCAATGAACACGACCACGCATTCCGTTTCGATCCAGCCGGTTGGCTCCCATGCGTTCCGTTGCCTGCCGATGAACACGACGCACTCCGTTGCCTCCCCATGAACATGACGCATTCCGTTGCCTCCCCATGAACACAACGATGACGTTGTTTCTCTGTTCCAACCCAACCATGTACACGAGCCCCCGCCATACGTATGCGCGAGTAGGCGTTCGAAACCCCGCCCGTATGTACACATACGTGGCCATATTTTCTTTCTTGCACCCTGGCTGTTGTACGTACATGTACATGCTATGTGCGCGCCTCTACTACGACACATGTGCGCCTCTACATCTACCAGTATATATGTACGTACACGTTCGCGACCAGAATGACAACGCTACGTACGCTTCGACCAGGTGGGTCCCGACTGTCAGGCACTTCCTTGCATTTCCTTGCTGTAGTTGGTGGGTCCCAGCAGTCAGGGGGCAAATTATATTTTTGCCCAGACGCACTTCCTTGCATGCGAAGATGTAGCTGGTGGGTCCCAGCAGTCAGGGGGGAAATGTTTTTTTGCAAAATACGGTGGCCCGTCCGATGGGTCCCTACTGTAAGGTGGAGGAATAATTATTTTGCACGTAATAAGGAGGCACTTCCTTGCTGCGGCCATGGACCCAGCTGTCAGCCTCTCCACATACAGTCCACGTCCGATGGAAGCCGTTCCTTGACCATGTTGACCACGCCGCGCCGAGAGCACCAAGGCGGTGGACGACGGCGAGGCCTAGGAAGGGGACGACCTAGAGCCGGGGAAGACGTGGCAGTGGATGCCCACGGGTAGAGGAGTACGAGGGTTCACTGGTTCGATGCGGTGTGAGGCTGCCGTCGCCACAGAATAACAGGTGGTGTGGGTGAGTAGAGGGATGGCCTGGCCAGCGGTGGGGGTAGTAGGGGGCGGTGAGGCCTCTGCCGCATCGTAGCCGGCCACGGGAGGTAGAGCACAAGGCACGACCAGTGCTGGTTTGGGCGGCTGGAGCAAGAAGACCAGAGGTTGAAGAAGCACTACGGCCGTTGGATGGACATTGTACGATCACTGGATCTAGAATCGTGCATGTTGACTAAATTGACAAAGCCCTCCATTCCCATCAACTTGGTAGGCCCACAAGTCAGCCTGCCAATATACTGGGTCCTAGCTAATAGGGGGAGTATTCATTTTTTTGTGCGTAATAAGGAGGCACTTCCTTGCGTGCGAAGATATAGTTGGTGGGTCCGAGTTGTCAGCGGTGGTAACATTTTTTTTGCAAAATACAGAGGCCCTTTCGGGGGTCCCCGATGTCAGGTGGAGGAATCACTATTTTGCGCGTAATAAGGAGGCATTTCCTTGCGTGCGGCCGTGGACCCAGCTGTCAGCCTCTCCACATACAGTCCACTTCAGATGCATGTCGGTTGTTGACCATGTTGACCAGGCAGCGCCGACAGCACCAGGGCGGTGGACGACGGCGAGGCATAGGAAGGGAAAGACACGGAGGTAGGGAAGACTCGATAGTTGTTTCCCACGCGGAGGGGAGTACGACTGTATGAGGGTTTACTGGTTCGTCTGCCCTCGCCGGAGAATAACAGTAGGCGTGGATGAGTAGAGGGATGGCTAGGCCAGCGATGGGAGTACGATGGGGCAGTGAAGCTTGCGCGGCAGCACAGCCGGCCGCAGGGAGGAGGGAGCAGGCAGTCCCGCCGGTGCTTGTTTGAGCGGCTGGAACACGAAGAGCAGAGATTGAAGAAGCACGACGGCCGTTGGATGGACATCATATGGTCACTGGAGTTAGAATCGTTCATATTGACTAAGTTGACAAAGCCCTCTGTCCCCGTCAACTTAGTAGGCCCACAAGTCAGCCTCCCACCATGGTGGGTCCCAGCTAGCAAGAGGAGTATTCATTTTTCTGTGTGTAATAAGAAGGCACTTCCGGTGGGTCCGAGCTGAAAGCGGGGGGAACGCTTTTTTCGCGAAATACGGTGGTCCATCCGATGGGTCCCAGCAGTCAGGAGCAAATGTTTTTTTCATGAAATACGGTGGCCCGTCTGGTGGGTCCCAGCAGTCAGGGGGGAAACGTTTTTCCGCGAAATACTGGTTGCCCGTCCGGTGGGTCCTTGCTGTCAGGTGGAGGAATAATTATTTTGCGCGTAATAAGGAGGCACTTCCTTGCGGCTGCCATGGACCCAGCTGTCAGCCTCTCCACGTACAGTACTCTTCCGATGGATGTCAGTCGTTGACCACATTGACCACGCCGCGCCGAGAGCACCACGGCGGTGGACGACGGCGAGGCCTAGGAAGGGGACGACGTGGAGCCGGGGAAGACGCGGCAGTGGATGCACACGCGGAGAGGAATACGAGGGTTCACTAGTTCGGCTGCGGTGTGAGGCTACCATCGCCGCAGAATAACAGGGGGAGTGGGTGAGTGGAGGGATGGCCTGGCCAGCGGTGGGAGTATTATGGGGACGGTGAGGCCTCCATGGCAGCATAGCCGGCCACGGGAGGCACGAGCATGCGGCACGACCGGCGCTGCTTTGGGCGGCTGGGGCTAGAAGACCAGAGGTTGAAGAAGCACTACGGCCGTTGGATGGACATTGTTGGCCACGCCGCGCCGAGAGCACCAGGGCGGTGGATGATGGCGAGTCCTACGAAGGGAACGACACGGAGCTGGGGAAGAGACGGCAGTGGCTGCCCATGCGGTGGAGAGTACGAGGGTTGACTGGTTCGGCTACCGTCGCCGGAAAATAACAGGAGGTGTGGCTGAGTAGAGGGATAGACAGGCCAGGGATGTGAGTATGATGGGGCCATGAGGCCTGCCCGGCAACACTACGGCCACGGGAGGCGGGAGCAGGCGGTTCCGACAGCGCTGGTTTGGGCGGCTGGGGCAGGAAGATCAAAGAATGAAGAAGCACGATTATTTTTTTGCCCAGACGCACTTCCTTGCATGCGAAGATGTAGCTGGTGGGTCCCAGCAGTCAGGGGGAAATGTTTTTTTGCGAAATACGGTGGCCCGTCCGATGGGTCCCTGCTGTAAGGTGGAGGAATAATTATTTTGCACGTAATAAGGAGGCACTTCCTTGCTGCGGCCATGGACCCAGCTGTCAGCCTCTCCACATACAGTCCACGTCCGATGGAAGCCGTTCCTTGACCATGTTGACCACGCCGCGCCGAGAGCACCAGGGCGGTGGACGACGGCGAGGCCTAGGAAGGGGACGACCTAGAGCCGGGGAAGACGTGGCAGTGGATGCCCACGGGTAGAGGAGTATGAGGGTTCACTGGTTCGATGCGGTGTGAGGCTGCCGTCGCCACAGAATAACAGGTGGTGTGGGTGAGTAGAGGGATGGCCTGGCCAGCAGTGGGGGTAGTAGGGGGCGGTGAGGCCTCTGTCGCATCGTAGCCGGCCACGGGAGGTAGAGCACAAGGCACGACCAGTGCTGGTTTGGGCGGCTGGAGCAAGAAGACCAGAGGTTGAAGAAGCACTACGGCCGTTGGATGGACATTGTACGATCACTTGATCTAGAATCGTGCATGTTGACTAAGTTGACAAAGCCCTCCGTTCCCATCAACTTGGTAGGCCCACAAGTCAGCCTGCCAATATACTGGGTCCCAGCTAACAGGGGGAGTATTCATTTTTTTGTGCGTAATAAGGAGGCACTTCCTTGCGTGCGAAGATATAGTTGGTGGGTCCGAGTTGTCAGCGGTGGTAACATTTTTTTTGCAAAATACAGAGGCCCTTTCGGGGGTCCCCGATGTCAGGTGGAGGAATCACTATTTTGCGCGTAATAAGGAGGCATTTCCTTGCGTGCGGCCGTGGACCCAGCTGTCAGCCTCTCCACATACAGTCCACTTCAGATGCATGTCGGTTGTTGACCACGTTGACCAGGCAGCGCCGACAGCACCAGGGCGGTGGACGACGGCGAGGCATAGGAAGGGAAAGACACGGAGGTTGGGAAGACTCGATAGTTGTTTCCCACGCGGAGGGGAGTACGACTGTATGAGGGTTTACTGGTTCGTCTGCCCTCGCTGGAGAATAACAGTAGGCGTGGATGAGTAGAGGGATGGCTAGGCCAGCGATGGGAGTACGATGGGGCAGTGAGGCTTGCGCGGCAGCACAGCCGGCCGCGGGGAGGAGGGAGCAGGCAGTCCCGCCGGTGCTTGTTTGAGCGGCTGGAACAGGAAGAGCAAAGATTGAAGAAGCACGACGGCCGTTGGATGGACATCGTACGGTCACTGGAGTTAGAATCGTTCATATTGACTAAGTTGACAAAGCCCTCTGTCCCCGTCAACTTAGTAGGCCCACAAGTCAGCCTCCCACCATGGTGGGTCCCAGCTAGCAAGAGGAGTATTCATTTTTCTGTGCGTAATAAGAAGGCACTTCCGGTGGGTCCGAGCTGAAAGCGGGGGAAACGCTTTTTTCGCGAAATACGGTGGTCCGTCCGATGGGTCCCAGCAGTCAGGAGCAAATGTTTTTTTCATGAAATACGGTGGCCTGTCTGGTGGGTCCCAGCAGTCAGGGGGGAAACGTTTTTCCGCGAAATACTGGTTGCCCGTCCGGTGGGTCCTTGCTGTCAGGTGGAGGAATAATTATTTTGCGCGTAATAAGGAGGCACTTCCTTGCGGCTGCCATGGACCCAGCTGTCAGCCTCTCCACGTACAGTACTCTTCCGATGGATGTCAGTCGTTGACCACGTTGACCACGCCGCGCCGAGAGCACCACGGCGGTGGACGACGGCGAGGCCTAGGAAGGGGACGACGTGGAGCCGGGGAAGACGCGGCAGTGGATGCACACGCGGAGAGGAATACGAGGGTTCACTGGTTCGGCTGCGGTGTGAGGCTGCCATCGCTGCAGAATAACAGGGGGAGTGGGTGAGTGGAGGGATGGCCTGGCCAGCGGTGGGAGTAGTATGGGGACGGTGAGGCCTCCATGGCAGCATAGCCGGCCACGGAGGCAGGAGTATGCGGCACGACCGGCGCTGCTTTGGGCGGCTGGGGCAAGAAGACCAGAGGTTGAAGAAGCACTACGGCCGTTGGATGGACATTGTTGGCCACGCCGCGCCGAGAGCACCAGGGCGGTGGACGATGGCGAGGCCTACGAAGGGAACGACATGGAGCTGGGGAAGACACGGCAGTGGCTGCCCATGCGGTGGAGAGTACGAGGGTTGACTGGTTCGGCTACCGTCGCCGGAAAATAACAGGAGGTGTGGGTGAGTAGAGGGATAGACAGGCCAGGGATGTGTGTATGATGGGGCCATGAGGCCTGCCCGGCAACACTACGGCCACGGGAGGCGGGAGCAGGCGGTTCCGACAGCGCTGGTTTGGGCGGCTGGGGCAGGAAGATCAAAGAATGAAGAAGCATGATTGCCGTTAGATTGACACCTAACGGTCTAACGCTGGTAGAGTCGATTGTTGACTAAGTTTCTTTTTTAAGAAACCTTGTGTACGCATGAAATTAGTAGGCCCACAAGTCAGCCTCCAAATATGTGGCAGACAACATAAAGTCCATTTGCTATTTTTTATTGCAGCCCATTTGCTAATTCTTAAGTAATTTATCACAGCCCATTTTCTGCCCAGGACCACGGTCAAAAAGTTCAACCTTATTTTGCATATTTTGGGGGAGTCCAAACTGTTGTAATCCCGAAATGATAAACAATCTTTTAAGAACTTATTGATTTGCCAAAAAATCATTTTGTTTTTGTAAGCAAATAAGACATGGGACAATTGAGCTGGTTTAAGGGAAAACCAGTGGTAAAAAAATCAGCGCTGGGTGGGAAAAAACAACAAAAATAAGGATGTAAATATGAAAAGAATATTTATGTGTTTTCAATATAATGATACGTGTATATGAACTAGTAAAACTATAGGTAGAGATTAGAAAACGGATGTAGGACATGCGTTTCAAGAGGAAAATAGAACTGGGCTGTGTGTTTGATTCAGTAAAAAAACTGCCTGCGGATGTTATAAGACAAAATATAACTAACGCTGGCGGGCCAGAGGCCTGTAGATACCTGATGGATCTTTGTGCCCCATTGTCGTCATGGGCTGGGCCTGTTAAAAACAAAACCAACCCTGGGCAGTCTACAGCCTTGTTGAAACTTGCTCGACCTGAAAAAACAATATACGTGCTCAATAAACGAGAGAATTCTGCAAGTACAGACTGATAACTGGGATGCAGGACGGATATTGTTTTTTTATCGTGATAATAAGTGCATGCACTTGTTTCGAAAAAATTGGAGAACTGGAAATTTGAACGGCGGGTGCTTATGCTACCCATCAAATAAAAATCAGGTGCCTGAAATTTTGTTTCGAAACAAATGATTCAACTTTATGTCCACGCCGACCCTCGGCATGATGGTTGGAAGCAAATGCAAGTTCATACCAAAAGATCGTTAATAACAATACTAACTTGCGGACGACAAGGTAGTACAACTACCAATACCAAACTAACTTATAATCTTTTTACTCCTGGCCCTAGTGTTCGTCCGGTAGAAAATCTTGCAGAGGACCGGTTCCCGCTCCTTCTCTTGCTCCAGGTCCCCGAGGTGGTACTGGTGCATCACCCAGTTGGTCCTCTGCTGGTTGAAGTTCTTGTTGGTGTGAAGCACCAGAAACTTTTTTGCTGCCCGTCTGCCGGCCGTTGACCATCACCGGCAAGGTATTGCCGGTCTTGTGCCACATCGCGTGCATGCCGCACTCCGACTGTATCTTGCGACGCGTCCGCGTGCCCCTTTTGAACGCCCTGTAATTGCGCTGGAAGAAATGCTTCCTTAGGCCACTCAGTCTGATACCTGCAGTATTGTGGAATACAGGTTTTAGTGTACCTAGTTGGCATTTTCATAACATCTTTGGCATGTTGCAGTCACTTGTTTCACTTTTTATTAACCGTCAAATTGTAATTGCTTCACCAGGTCTGCGTCTAAAAAGAAAAATAGAGCTATAAACAAAGGAATATGTTTGTGCAAGTAGACGGCCAATCGGTGTCTTACCTGGAAGTTTCTCAGGTTGGTTGTAGCATATGCCGTGCTCGCTGTCGATGGTTGGTATGAACAAATTGATGAGATACTGAAATCTCGCGCTGTCAACACTCACTTTGGCCTCAAGGTGCTCGATCAGCTCCTGATCCGTGGGATCGAACTTGAAGCCAGCCGGCAGCACCGGCCAATCCTTCTTCAACTTGCATCGGTAATTCCAGTTATATGGTACTCAATGTATGATCACTCGACTGTTTTAAGTGAATGATGAAAGATTTCGACAGATAAGTGGTACTCCAAATCTGAAGTCCAGATTACCCAAACACGCCACCAGGATTCTTGTGTCACCTCATGCGCAGCGTGTTGTCACGTCAATTCAATGTGTGGACATGATGAATAATTTGACCGACGTATACTAGTACTGCTACTGTAGTACTTACTAGTCGTATTTAGTGTCACAATTTATACATAGGTTTAACTAACAAGTACACACTTGAAGCCTAACTTATATATATATATATATATAGGGTGGCACTATCCTAGTTCCACGATTAGAATAGTTATTTGGATCACAGCAGCCCTATATAGGGCCCCAAAGACAGGTTCTCGAACTTCCCTGGACTGCCAGCCCGGCCCGACAAAACCCAACCTGGACCGCGATCCCGACAGAATCCCACCTAGACCCCGATCCCGATCGAGCCGCCCCTCCCCAACCCCCTCCTCGCCGCTCCTCCCCTCGATCTCCGCCGTGATTCGCCGCCGAAAATCTGCCAGATCGAGCGCCTACCTTCCTTCTCCAGATCCTGGCCAACTGGATCGAGCTCCGCCCCCTCCGACTCCACCTCCTACCCGACCGAGCGAGCGAGCGACGGCGGACGCCGGCGCGAGGGAGCCCGCGTCGCCTGGAGGCGGCGGAGCCGGCGAAGCCACCGGATTTCTGCGACGAACGGCCGCCATGGACTTCCGGAAGCCTCATCCTCGGTCCATCGTCACCGCCAGACGGCTTGGCAGTGCTCGTGACGGCCAACGCGCAACCTATGGCAAACAGCAAACCCAAGGAAGCATCTCAGCGGAGGCCGCATTGGCGGCGCCTTCAAATCTAAGAACTGTACATGAACTTCCTCCCTAATCTTGCATTCTTCTTCAATCTTGCATTCGCTGACCTTCTTGCTTCATGCAGATGAACTTCGCGCCCCCTGCAAGACATGGATTGCCATGGGATTCCTCTCATACCTCCACGACGAATTGTTCTCAAGGTGGCCTATCATCTGCTGGAAAAAGGTTGGCCGAACTTCTAGCCAGGGTATGGTTGAACTTCTTCCTTCCTTCGGTTTGTTATTTGCTTACAGCTATGTGAAGTTCAGGTGGTGTGTGAGCATCAGTCCTGGCTAGAAAAGCTTTTTGTAAAATCTTCCTGCTTACAACCATGTGAAGTTCTGGTAGTGTGTGAGCCTCAGTCCAGGCTACAAAACAGAATTGTAAAATCTGCCTACTTAAAGGCATGTGAAGTTCTGGTAGTGTGTGAGCCTCAGTCCAGGCTACAAACACTATAAAATCTGCCTGCATTCACATTCACATGTGGAAAAGCAATGTGAAGTTCAACTAGTGAGTGTGCTAGAGTTCAGGTTGGAAATGTATCTAGTTCTGTGCAAAACAAAAATAAAGGAAAATAGAACATGCATGTGATATCACATGAAGGTCAGGTTGGTATGCACTAGCAGTCCAACCATTCAAAAAACTCATGAAGATTCAGGTTTTTTAACGGTGGACAGTATTTCCCCTTTGCAAAACAAGAAGTTCAGGTTGTGGAGAGTGCTCAGTTCAGGTACATATAAGTAATCTAAATATTGCAGAATTAAAAAACAGGATGTGAAGTTCATTCTGTGAAGGGTGCTCAGTTCAGGTACAAAGGCATTGGCAGATGCTCACTTCAGTGCATAGTGTGATGTCTCTCACCACTTTTATATGAGAAGTTCAGTATGTGGATAATGCTAAGTTCAGTTATGAAGGTATATGCAGATATAACTTGTGTGCTAACAGACATTTTTTCCTTTTATGTCAGCAAGACGAGAGACGCATGAAGAAGCTTAGAAGTTCCTAGCAGCAAGTACACAATCCAAAGCCTGTACGCGTTGCACCACCCTCTCAATGGGTCGCACCTCAAATGCACCAACAACATTACCAACCTGCTCCAGACAAAAAATGGACGACACCCGAAACACACGGATACTCCCGAGAAGCTGGGTCACAGCCCTATCTGCACAAGTTTGCGCCTCCACCTAATTGGGTGACGCCGGAAATCCCCTGCGGATTTTTTGTATCCACCAGCAGACTCCCAAGCACGCCGATGGAGGAGGGGGTTATCTCAAGTCCTGCGTGTAACTCTGGAGGTTATCCTGGTGTGCCTCATCAATGCCAAAGCAAAGCAACTAAACCGGATCCCAGGACAAATCCAACAGCAACACACACACGGAGGAGAGTGATCTGCACACTACCACCGTTTGATCCTGCTGCTGATGCTACAAGTCATAATTGTACAGGGAAAAAGGTAGATGCTTTGCTTCACATAACAAAAGAGCAAACCAAGACGAGGATCGCAATACCTCCACAACCACCTCAAGCAAAAAGGACGCAAACAAGAGAGAGGCCATCTTCAGCCCTACTTCCTCCTCGTGATCCACCGCTGCATCCTGCTATGATTACTCCTCCATGCCCCATCCCAGAGGGACAACAGCCGACACTGGCGGAGTTGCGATCATACACGCACGTAAGTGAAACAAAAAATATTTATATATGCATCTTGTATTATCTACAAAATTTCCGCTCCCTCCAGAATAAAAAGTTCATAATGTGCATTTTAAGGTGTTGTTTGGATTTATTTTTCTTTTACTGCAGACGCCAGATCTACCGGATTATCTAATACCAAGACTAAAGATGCGATTCAAAGATGTAGAGAAAGCAAGGGAATTTTATAACAGATACGCCAGACACGCTGGTTTTGGAATCAGGAAGACGGGTGGAAATGACAACCACAAGTATTTTGTTTGCGCCTTCCAAGGGATACACACATCTTCAGTTTCAGAGGCCAGCAGGAAGCGAAACAAAACATCGTAGAGGACGGGCTGCAATGCAAGAATGAGGGTGAAGGTGCAGGAGGATGGCACATGCGTGGCAGTGGACATTGAGTACAATCATAATCACCAGCTCATGCAAACTGATGACATGCTGGTGTTTTTGCACTCACAGAAGAATTATGAGCCCACTATTTTGGAGTACGTAAAGCTCTTGCAGTACCATGATGTCAAGCACACGACAATCATGTCCATGCTATCTGAAAATGAAGATGGAAGCTACTTCCTAAGCATGACCGGATGAGACCTGCTAAACTAGTAAGTACTCAAACACCAACATACTGCAATGTAAAAATAGCATCCTAGCTCACAATCATTTGCTAGCAGAAAATAAACAAATGCATCTTTGCATGTGATTTGCAGGAAAGCCATGAATGCAAAGAAAGATGATTTGGATGATGTATTGAAACTTGTTTCATTCTTCAAAGACATGAAGGCGATAAATGATGAGTTTTTCTACGACATCCAAGTGGACAAGGACAAGTCAATTAAAAACATTTTCTGGTCCAATGCAAGATGTCGAGGAGCCTATCAAGACTTCGGCGATTGCGTAACATTCGACACAACTTACAAGACCAACAGATTTCATATGCCCCTGGGAGTGTTTGTTGGAACAAACCATCACTTGCAGTCAACGATATTTGCTGTTGCCCTGATAAGAGACGAAGATGCAAAGTCATTCAAGTGGCTCTTCGATACATTTCTATGGTGCATGAACAACAAGCACCCAACTTGCATTCTAACAGGTGAGTTCAAATAAAAAACTCCTCAAGTTTCATCATCTTTCCAGTCTGTGGGTCTGTATTGGGTATATTTGGTTTTCTCTGAAAATAATATATAGCAAGCAGTTCAACCACTGTTAGCACAGAAGTCCAACCAAAACAGTAGATGAAAGCAAATTTTTTCTATCACATGTTTACAAAATAATATACAGCAAGCAGTTCAACCATTGTTAGCACAGAAAGTCCAACCAAAACAGTAGAGGAAAGCAAATTTTTTCTGTCACATGTTTAGAAAAAACTAGTCATGAATGTGAAGTTCAAGTACAGGAATCATAGAAGTTCAAGGATAAAAAGATGTTCAGAAAAAAACATGTAACATGTTCGGAAAAATATAGTTATTTATGTGAAGTTCAAGCACTGGTACCATAGAAGTTCAAGAACCCTGCTGTAAGGAAAAATACATGTGCCATTTTTAGATAGTCATATTTCTTCATCTGAAGTTCAAGTACTTGTAGAACATAAGTTCACCATCAGTACAAAAAAAGAATCAAGTTTCATTTTTTTAATTCATGCAGACCAATGCCCATCGATGGCGAAAGCTATACCACAATCATTTCCAAACACCGTCCACAAGCTATGCCGTTGGCACATCTTGAAGAAGTACAAGGAATACCTCGCGTTGCTGTACAAAAAGTACAAAACATTCAAAGAGGAGTTCACAGCTATATTGAACTGGTCGCTGATGCCAACGGAGTTTGAAGATGCATGGGCTAAACTCGTGCACAAGTACAAACTGGAGAACGACCAGATGATGATGCAGCTCTGGAGTGATAGGAAGATGTGGATTTCAGCATATTACAAGAACATTTTCTGTGCTAGAATGACTTCCACACAACGAAGCGAGAGCATGAACCACGTGCTAAAGAAAGGGTTTGTCAAGGGGACCCAGAACCTACACAAGTTTGCTAGGCGGGTCAATGCTTGCATACAAACTTGGATGCAGAAGGAGAACGAGCAAACAATGACCAACATGGTAAGATGACAAAGTACAAAACACCCCCATCATGTTCTGTTTTGCCTTGAACATGTGCACTTTGAATTTTTTAAAAATGAAACCCATGACTCTGCCTCGACTAATACCTCACTTTTTGACATGTGTAGACCAATCCTGTGACAAAAACAACCTACGGCTATGAGGAAGACATGTCCATCAAGTACACAAGAGCCGTGTACACCGAGATGAGGAATAGGATGAGAAAGGCAACGCTATTCTGTGCAAAGCGTACAGCAGAGCCAACTAAGTACCTTGTGTACTACCACAACAAGCCTGGCCATGATGATGAAGAAAGATTTTCTTGGTGAAAGCATGAATTCCAGGTTGTAGCTGACCCAGAGAATGAAATGCACGAGTGTGCATGCAAGCTCTGGACACACACAGGTGAGCGAAAAAACAACCTCATGAAATAGCTAGAATGGTAGTATCATATCAAAATTTATGAAACTCTTTGCTGGCTCTCAAACTATGCATTCTGCATTCATCACAAAAATGCAGGCATGTTCTGCCTTCACATCATGAACATACTTGACTACCTCAAGCCTCACAATTTTCCAAACAAGTATATCTTCAAACGGTACACAAAGACTGCAAGATCACAACCAACTTTTGATACAAGGGACTACAACACAACGGCATCGGATGGCAGCTCAAGGCTATTGAAGCAAGACATATTGCTGTAGCTGAATTTGATGGTTAACAAGAAAGCGATGAGATGTGACCAGCAATATGACAGAGCATACTATGTTCTCAAGAGGCTTGTGGAAGAGCTTGATGCAATCCTTTCAGCAAATCAAGCGGATGCTGACGAAAGGATGGCTGAAGAGGACACTGCAATTGAAGATGACCTTCATTATTATGCAGCTGAAATGCTCAACACCGCCACTGAAGGCAGCCAATGCAAGCAGGGTGATGGCCAGTCAATGGAGCAGCGACAACAAGAGACGATGAAATTGCCGTTGTATTCTGAAACAAAGGGTAGGAAGAAAATTACTGCAGCAAAGAAGAGTGACAAGAGAGCTCAAATAAAGGCACCACCTACAGGAAGAGTCGTCGTGCGCGACGAGAACGGAGTGCCACTTGGACACAGGAAATGTCGTGTGTGCAACCAGGTTGTGAGACACAATAAGCTGACCTGTCCAACACTCTTGGAAAGAAACAATGCTGAGGAGGTCCAGCAACCCAAAGTTCAGAAACAACAGACCAAGGCTATGGAACAGAAGAAGGGACCACACCCACAAAAAGCAAGCAGCAGGCTTTGTAGCATATGCAAGAAGTATGAACCACATAATGCAAGAACATGCCCGGAGCACGCAGATGCTGAAAAGACAAGCAAAATGCAAGAGAAGAAACAGAAAACAAGACCTAGAGCCACCAACAAGAAGGTGGTGGAAGATGAAGAGGAAGACGAAGATGAAGACAACGTCGAAGAAGAGGAAGACGAAGAGGAAGAGGAATTGGAATGCGACGATGAAGAGGAAGAGGAAGACGAGATGAAGAGGAAGAGGACGATGAAGAGGAAGTGGTACATGTCAAGCAAAAACCTCTACCACCAAAGCCAAGGAGGAGCGCAAGGCTGATGAACAATTAGAATAGGTCAATTAACACAATGCAAACTTATTAATGTCAATGTGCAGAACATTATGTCATCATCCGCTGGTAACATACACTGTGAAGTTCAAGTAATATTATTGCAGAAGTCCTGGTATGCCATGGCAGGAAGTGATGTGCTGGTGCTGTACTGCATGAAAGCGCAAGTAGTGTTAAATTAAAAACATACACTCTGAAGTTCAAGTAATATTACTACAGAAGTCCTGGTATGTTATGAGAGGAAGTGATGTGCGGGTCATGTATTCCATGAAAGAGAAAGCATTAATAAATTGAAAAACATACACTCTAAAGTTCAAGTAATATTACTGCAGAAGTCCTGGTATGTTATGAGAGGAAGTGATGTGCTGGTCATGTATTCCATGCAGAGTGCAAGCAAGAACAAAAAATGAAAAACATACACTGTGAAGTTCAAGTAAGATTACAGTGGAAGTTCTGGTATATTATGGCAGGAGGTGCTCGTGTTGTATTCCATAAAAGAGCAACCAGCAAATAATAATATAGTTTTGGAGTTTAACTCAACTTACAGAAGAAGTTCTGGTATATAAAATCGATGTAGGAAAAAAATATGCTTAAAAAAGAAAGTTTCACCACATAAACTAAGGTTAGCAAGCCTAAGACAATGCGTTCAACTGTGAAGTTCTGTTTGGATACGTGCAGAAGTTCAAAAGATAAAGAAACGTCAACAATATTTCTGCACAAAGTTACAGCTGAAATACATTCGCACTTGAAAAAACACAAAAAAACAAATATAGATTTTATGCAAAAGCATACATATTGATTGGGTTGAAAATTACCAATACATTACACAACACAGAAATATCCTCTCCATCTGAAACCAGCAGCCTAACTCCATATGTTGGGGCCCAAAAATAAACAACATAAAAAATCAAGCAGTTCAACCATAACCAAGCGACAAGTTCAGGTACATCTGTTGTGGCAAAAACATTCAACACATGGATACTGAAAACAATGCAGTACATTGAAAGTAACAAATCCTAATCATTCTTCACACCAAATACATTTGTCCACAATATCATAAGTAATAGTGCTGCACCTATAGATACACAAATCACTAAAAACATTCTTACACCCAAATCTTTACGGAATTGTTCCAATCATTATCAAACCTAAAAATCTATACAAAATCAAATCTAGAATGGAACTAATGCTTCGAATTCACGGGCCAAAGGACTGGATCTCCACAGGGAGCTCTGAACGCATGACTTCATTCTTCTCACTAAAAACCAGAGTGTGCATGAACTCAGCCTTCCAGTCATCTGCAGCAGCCTGCAAACAAAAAGAAAGGTGAAAATGATGGTTTAGTAATGCATATCTAAAACCACAGCAGGAGCATCGCACCAAAAACACACAAGAAAAATCAAAAGGGTGATGAGACAAGAACAAAGACAGAACATACTTCCACATCACCAAATCTTCAACAATCTCATCGCCGTCAAACGAAGAGCTGAACTTCACAGCAAAGAAGCCACAATCGTTATTCTTCTGCTTCGGAACATTGATGAAAGTTGGCCTCTTTGCAATAGTCACCTAGTTAGGCTGCTTGCTCGCCTTGTATGCAGCCTTGTCGTACACCTCCTTGAGCAATCCAACAAATCTCTTCATCTGCCAGAAATATCAAAATTAGATGAAATCAAAAATAGTTAAGTTCAGGTACATAAAAAAGCGACACCTGCGTAAGATCCACTAAAACAAAAATAGCAGAAGTTCAGCTTCTAAATGATAGTCAGTTCAAGCAGTATTACCAAAACCAAGACAGCAACATATTCTGTAAACACAAGGCATAATAAACTTCGTGTCAAACAAGAGAATGTTAAAGGATGTCCAGGCTAAGAAACACTCACGATATTTTGGCAGTCCCCATGGAAACTCGATCGCAACGTTTCCATATTTTCGTAAGAAAGTGAATCGAGGATGTCAATGCTCCCACGATATCGATTCACCACGTACACACTGTAGTGCGCCATTGTGCCAATTGGCTTGAATAGAATCATTAAAACCTGCAAGAATGAAAGGACCGGTGAACACAAACTATAAAGCATATGTACTGAAGAAACGACATGAACAAAAACTTATTGACAAACTCAGCAAAAGGATGCACATGAAATTAAGAAAAAAGCAAGATTTATGAAAAACTAACCAGCTTTGCATTAAGAAGGTCTTCTTCCTTGCGAACAAACATTGGGAGGAGTTTAGCCTAATTTTTTGCATTGAAAGTTGGAACTTTTGAGGTGAAGAAATCATACTCCAGGCAGTACTGTGCATTCACCAAAACGTAATTAAAACACCTCACAGATGCCACTACAACAAAACTAAGGCAAAAAAGGAGATAGGGGTGCAAAGAACTAAAACCTATATGAAGTAGGGACTAAGTACAACCCTGTCATGATTAGAGAATATCTCAAAGGTCTCCGGGTTATCCTTCCACAAATTTATGAGATAATCCATTATATCTCCTTCCATCTGCTGCCCTTCACCGAAAAGCCTATAAAGGAAATTTCCTGTGAGGTCAATCACATTCCCAGGGATGGTAAACATGCAGTAGCTTGTCCTGCAGAATACAAAAGGATGGTAAAAATATATATTAAAAGTTCAGATACAACAACAAAACAAAAGTCAAGACACTATAACTCAAAAGGCAAGAGGAGACATAAAACAGAAGTTCATATACTAAAACAATGGCAGTTCAGACAATACAACAATAGAAGTTCAGACACTACAACTCCTAGGCATGGGAACGACAGATGAGGGTAACTCACCAAGAATACTTCTCCAGTCCGTCTTTACTCAGCACATACTGTTTCAATTTCCGGGCCTCGGATAGATGAGGGTAACTATATTTTTTCAGGGGAGGGACAGGAGAACGCCACTTCAAAGGCAATCTTGATGCTCGCTTGGAGGTAGTTATGTTCCCAGACTCAACTGCCGGTTTCCTCCTGGTCATCACTGCATTCTTCCCACCTCTACCAGCAACAGTTCCAGCAGCACGTTTAACATTCTTCGGGTAAGCAATCTTCTCAAAATCGTCATCGAACGAAATAACTTCTACTTCGGCTGCTTCGACTGCATCAGCCTTCCTGTAGCAAGGGGTTTTTGGAGTACCACGAATACCACCAGCCTGCTCCCCCAACTTGGAAGGAATGAGGGTCCGAGGTCTCTCATCTTCTATCGGAGCTGTACTCATCGGTTCCTCCCTAGGCTGGTATTCCTGTGACCCGAGGAATGAGTAGTGGTAATCGGTCAACTCCAACGGATCCACTGTCAAAGAAAAAAAAGAAGAGAAAACATCACCATTAAAATACAAACTGAAGTTCAGGAGCATCACAATGTGCAGTCCAACTAATGAAGATGACATGGTTACTACTCAAGCTAACCTAAAAAAATTAGTTGCAGTAAAAAACGAAATTACGTCCTGGCAAACCCAGAGGGACAGTTCAAGATAAACCGATGAACTCGAAATCATTCAACTACAGCTAACAAAAACCATAGAAAGCCATCATCTCTCAAGTTCAATTAGAAAAAAAAAGATATGAAGTTCAGGTAGAATAAAAGATGAAGTGCAGGTAAACAGTCCAACTTCCAAAATACTTACATGTGTAGTAGCCAAACAGAGATAGGAAGTCTGTCTCAAACAGGTTAGAAGAAGCCATTGAGTACAGCCATGTCTTCCTGATATCCCCGATATTCTCATGGGAATAATTTGCGAGAACCCCGTCATGATACGAATTAACATTCGTAAGCATGAAGAAACCGCAGTCGATACTGCCATCAAACGAAGTAAAAAGAATAGTGTTAGAACAAAAAAGAAAGCCAACGAATTAAACACGTCGCAGCTTAAGTACAACTACAGTTAAACACATGAGATAAAAGAGAAAAAGTGGAACTCATACTTGTTTTGCTGCTGGGGGACATCAATCCAATCCAGAGGGAAATCGTCGATGCTAACTAGACTGAAGGGTGTCTCCCTGTCATTGCTGGCATCCTTCCAAAGCCTCTTGATGTTGTCGGTCATCCGCCGAAATAGGCGTACCGCACATTCATCTTTTGGTCCATAGTAGGAATCGAGAAGCTGGAACCTTGATTCTTCAGGTCAAGGAATACCGACACCAAATGACCGACACCACCCATGGAAGCCGGAACCTCAGGCGGGTCAAAAGTAGGGAAAACAACCTGAAGCACCATAAACACGCGAATCATTAAAAAATGAGAATTAATATCAGAGCGGTACAAAAGAAAAATAAAACAAATATTAACATGCACTTCAAAACTAATATAGAGGCAAAGAACAAGATATTGCATACCGAATCATGTGCATCCATGCTATCTGGACCACTCGCCATGAAGTACTTCCTCACACGCGAATCAAATTGACCTCTAAAAATCTTGTCCTAAAATAATGCAGGCAACACCAACATATGAAAAAAATACAAAAACGAGACAAACAAGTTTAAACTTAAAAAAATGGTAGGGAAAAAAACGGAAAAGAAATCACTGTATGGTTGACTTACACAAACCCAATACGGCAGGATGAGTTTGTCTAATCCCTGGTACTTCGCACGTAGACAGTAGAGTGCACACTCAGCCACATTAGATCGAAGCATTCCGCGAGGACCAAAACATACCGCAACATCTTCAACAATGGCTTCACAGTCCTTGTTTTGGAACATAATCATTGATCTAAAACAAGCGAACAGAAAGTAAAAGAAGGTCAGCATCAGGAAACTCAGGAAGTTCATAACACATGTTAGCACAAATTCAGCTATATCACAAAAGGCAGTACAGTATAAAAGAGGCCATAAGTTCAGCACCAGAGAAATAAAAAACAAGAAGTTCAGGTACATAGAGTTGGGAAGTTTAGGTAAGAAACCACAGGCAATTCATAGGGGGTACATAGATGATATAAATATTGAGCAGCTGCACTCACCTCTTGGAACGATCATTCCTAAGCCTAGTTACACTGTAATAAAAGTCATCAACCTTCTTTCGAACGACGGCAAGGTTGCTATCTTCTCACCAAAAAGAAAATAGCAATTAACAGAAACACTCAAAAGCACATAAGCACATCTCAGCTGCTACATCAGAAAAAGGTTCACTCAAAACCACATCATCATACACATCACAACACATGCATTACAAACATCCACCCACATAGAAAAACAGGTTCACTTAACATTCTTTACAACCCACACGGCAAACAACAAAACCAGAAGTTCAACCTAGACCACATAGGCAGTTCACAGGGGATATCATGGACTAAAAACCAAACAACAAAGAGGGGAGGTGATGGGGAAAGAAGAGAGAAGCATGCTCCTCTCTTCATGGATCCTTGCCTAGACCAGCGGCATCACTAGAATGATCAACCTCCTCTCCATAGCTATCACTTTAGGTATCTTCATTGTCGTCTTCAGTAGACTTTGCAGCGTCCTCGGGAAGGACACCAGCAGCAGCTGTAGCAACCAGAGAATCTGGAACAAGAAAAACATTTGAGTGTGCCTGTGCAGCATCAACATCAACTGATGGCTCTACTGCAGCAGACTTCTCCGGGCTTGCAGCAGTACTACTACCAGTTTGTAAAGCATCAACATCAACTGATGGCTCCGCTGCAGCAGACTTCTCCGGGCTTGCAGCAGTACTACCACCAGTTTGTACAGCATCAACATCAACTGATGGCTCTACTGCAGGATACTTCTCCGGGCTTGCAGCAGTACTACCACCAGTTTGTACAGCAGACTCAACATGATCTTTCTCCAAAATAATGTTTCTAGTTGTCTTGCCCTGCTCAGCACCAGAAACTTCAGAGCCAACGGACGACTGAGGTTCAGTCAGGACCACCCCATCGGAGCAGCCGGTGCCTGAGACGGACATGTCTGCAGCCTTCTCTGGAGCAACACTAACATCATCATTCTGCTGCTCCAAAAAGAAACAAAAAGTCATTAAAAATGGGCTGACTGAACCTTATGCACAGGGGCAGCAAGTGCGTCTCAGGGGCAACAAGACAAATGGACAAGAAAAAATGGTACCTTATTTTCACTGCCATGAACCACATCAACTAATACATCACTAGAGGGGCAAGGATCATGCACATGATCATCTTCATGCACAGGTAAAACATCCTCCCTTACCCCAGCACCATCATTAACAGCCTAGAAAAACAATCATGTACAAAACAGATACCTAATCAGCAAAAAGTTCATGTTACATAATCAGAGAAGGTCAGGTATCACAACTGGCACATAATGGAAGTCCTAATACAGTAAACATAGTAGACCAGATATCAAACTACCATTAAGATGCAAAAGAAGGCAAAAAGGGAAAGTCATCAAAAGTCATAGAAGTTCAAGTGCAGAAGCACTTGAAGTTCATGTCATATAAACAGAGAAGGTCACCCAGGAAAAAATACTAGTACCAAAAAGAAAAAAGACTAGAAAATAATCATGTAGAAAACAAATACCTAATCATCAGAAGTTCACGTTACATAATCAGAGAAGGTCAGCTATCACAACTGACACATCATGGAAGTACAAATACAGTAAAAATAGCGGATAACATACCAAACTACCATAAGATACAAAAAGGAATGAAAAGGGCCAGTCATCGAAGTCATAGAAGTTCAGGTGCATAAGCACTTGAAGTTCAGGTCCTATAAACAGAGAAGGTCACCCTATAACTGCATAACAGTAGTAACTCAAAGCTAACAATGAACACTAGTGCAAAAAGAAATATCAAAAGCCAACATAAAACAAACCTCTTCGGTACGCTCCACATGGCCTCCTTCACGACCCAAATGAACGGGATCCTGCCTCTGAATCTCTCTCACAACAACACTCGCCTCATCTTCAAAAGGCTTGCATTGGGCGTCCTGTATTTCCTTGAACAGCACAAAACTAGCACGGAGGTGGGAAGTGCTCTGACGAAGCTTGGCAAGATATTTAGCTTCAATCAACAAAAGCTCCTACGAAGACTCAGCATCAAAACCGTGGTCGGGAGGAAGAATACCATCCACACGACTAAGGCGCTCAACCGTTGTCGGAACACGAGCCTTCTCTCCACAAACAGTTTCCAGAAGTCCATCAATCCTAGAAAGGGAAATATTCGCAGCATTGAACAAACTCTCGGAAGAAACGCCACCTGCAGCACTCACACGGGCAGAAGAACCTCCTGGATCTACAGGGGGCACCAGTGTTAACATCCCGCGAGAATTCAAATCTTGGAGGACTTCCACTACATAGGCCGGCGGCACGAGGCATAGTAAGAATAGGGGGTTCGATGACCCTAAAGAACACAACCTCAGCCTGTGTCTTCCACTGCCTATATGAAAACAAAAATCAACACGTCGCACAACAAATGGAAAAACATGGTAGCAGAAATACAGAATACAGTAGCAGAAGTTCAAGTTAGTACCACAAAAGCTGATACTGAAAAAAATGACAAGGAAAAAAAAGGAAGAACAATCAGATACACAAACTACACCAAAAATCCAATAATGCCTACACACGCAGTACATTTCAGAAGTCCAACTATGTCTACATGGGCAGTACAACAACGTATGACCAGAAGTTAACATGCTTTCAAAAATGTTAGAAAATTTACATAGCAGAAGTTTAAACATGCATGTGCAACAACAAAGTTTAGCTTATTTCATATGAATATATCCAGAAGTCCACATATGTACACAAAGGCAGTAATACCATATAAGGCAAGCAGTTCAGCAAATTTACCCCCATCCATATGAAACAGAAGGTCATCTATGTACATAGCAAAAGTTCAACCATGCACACAAAAGGCAGTACTAACTACACAGAAAAGAAGAAACACTCACAGGTAGTCTCCCAAACACCCAGTTGGCTAGGTCGTCATCACCTTTCCTGACCAAGTCAGCCGCAGCGAGCTCAAGAAGCTTGGCCTGATCCATGTAATTGATGCGAGGCGTCCTCAAGTCAACATTAGGCGTCTTGCCAATGATAAGGCAGTCCAGGTACATAAGAAGAGGCGCAATGGCACAGCCTATGGCAGCTTTTCCTCTGCTAGTACCTTGCTGATACCTAATAACAGCACTTCGAAGGTCATCAACAACCAACTGGCAGTAGTCCATATCTGCCATATCCTCAAACACAAGATTCTCATCCATTGATGCCTCCCTGGACACTCGTGTGGACGTTCTAGGGATAACCACCTTCATGAAAACAATCAGGTAAAACACCTGCAGAGCAAGATCATCCTTCGTCTCATCCTTCAGAAGATCCGCGAGGATATTCCGCAGATCCTTTGTCTTGATGTCGTCACTCCTAGCGTACCCAAGCTTGCCCTTCAACCTCATAACAGCGTCATCAAACCCATCACTCGAAGGCCTAGGAGGGGTACGATTACCTTGAGGGAATCCAAACAGATGTTGAATAGCATCACTTGTAATACGCAGAACCTTGCTCGCCTCACCCATGTCAAGAACCATGGTTGCAGGGTCAATCCTCATGTAGATGTTGCCCATCAAAGGACGAGAAATGTTGGAATCAACCTTCAGGTCAAACACACAACCAAAACCAGCCTCAATAACCCTCGTCTTGTGCCTAGGCTGTAGCATTTTCGCACACGTCTTCACCTCTCCTAGTGAGCAGCGAACCGTCTTGTTAAAAAGTTTCGCCTCACCTCCTCCTTGGCCACCTTCTTCGGGCGCTTTGCATCCTCTCTTCCTCCTCTCAGGCCGCTCCACAAGCTGATACTGGAAAAAATGAGATACACAATGTGACACACAAGCTACACCATAATTCCGCTAGTGCCTACAAAATTACACGCTCAATACATTTCAGAAGTCCACCTATGTCTAAACAGGCAGTACAGCCATGTATGACCAGAAGTTAACATGGTAACAAAATGTTGGAAATTTACATAGCAGAAGTTCAACCATGTACAACAAGGCAGTAATAAAAAATTAATACCAGAAGTCCAACTATGTCTACATAGGCAGTACAACCATGTATGACCAGAAGTTAACATGCTTTCAAATTATTTGCAAATTTACATAGCAGAATTTCAACCATGTACAACAAGGCAGTAATGAAACATGTATCTCAGAAGTCCAACTATGTCTACATAGGCAGTACAACCATGTATGAACACTAGTTAACATTCTTTCAAGAATGTTGGAAATTTAAAAAGCAGAAGTTCAACCATATAAACTAAGGTAGTAATCAAACATCTATACCAACAAGTTAAACTAATTTATTCATGTATATACCCAGAAGTTTGACTATGTACACAAAGGCAGTAATACCGTAAAAGAAAAAGCACATCGGCTAATTTATCCGTCTATACAGAGATGGAGTAGAAGGTCAGCTATGTATGCCAAGGCAGTGCTAAAAACAATAAAACTACAGCAATAGCGACGAATGCTCTAAAAAACAGTAAACATGACACATTCATACCTGAGTAGTGGCAGCGTCATCATCGACATCATCCTCATCATCAGCATTGAAGTCAGCATCATCCTTGTCTTCTGGATTAACACGAGAACGCTTCTTCGCACCCTTGTTGACCTTTGCAGGTGGAACCTTGCGCTTCACGCCGCATTTCTTCCCCTTAACAGATGCACCAGCACCAAGCGGAGAAGGTGTAGGCGCGGCAGTGGCAAGCACGCGAGGACTACGGTGTGGCGTACCACCAAGGCCTAACCCTTCATCTTCAACAACTTCTGCAGGCCTTGAAACACGTGGGCTCTTCCGAGGAGTAACTGCATTAACTACTAGCTTCCTCGTAGCAGTCTTCTTGATTTTCTTCTTAACAGGGACAACAGTGCCAGCACTACCACATGGCACGTCTTCCTCAATAGTGAGCTCAGCCGCACGAATAGATCCAGGAACATCAGAACCTTTGTCAAGGCAGGCCGCCCTCTTCTTGTCAAAATCTTCTTGCTTCTTCCTCTTACGTTGGTCCTCCAGGAGAAGCTAAAGAGGCACATCCTCGGGTTGCGTGACAGGTTCAGTGCCATCAACAGACTGCGACTGCGTCTCTGACATCTGAAGAGAGCACAAACGATCCTGAACGGGATCACAACCTTTGACTGACGGAGCCTCCTCCTCAACAGCAGCAGGGGTTTCTGATAAACCCAAATCAGATAAAACATCATTGATGGTGTTCAAAGCTTCCTCCTCTGTCGACACATCTGCAAAAGAACACAAAATATCGAAGCAAAAAACAAAGTCAGGAACAAAAACAAGAAACCCCTGCTAACACACTAAAAAGAAAAGGCGTTTCACATACTAGGTGAAGCAAGAGCCGCAGAAGCATGATCCTCAAGGCTTGAAATATTCTCAAGGCTCGAAGCAACCTCGGCAATCACAGTCAAAGGGATAATGGGTGATTTAGCCGCATCAGATATTGGAGCATCAGTATTAACCTCTGAAGCTCCATCTTGATCGCAGGCATTTTTTTCAGAACTATTCAACTCATCACCAACTACAAAAAATGCAAGTAAAAAGGCAGCTGAGTTCTAATCCGCAACCCTACACCGAAAGGACTTCTACTTTTACAACAGTGTCCAATACCCAGAAGTTCAACAATACCTAACAAAGCAGTAAACACAAAAAACTAACAAAAAAATCTACAAACTAAACATAAAAACAATCTACACCAGAGGTGCTACTACATACATCATGAATGTCCAGAAGTTCAACTATATATAACAAAGCAGTAAAACAAAATGTTCATAACAGAAGATCAACCAAAATTAAACTACGTGACCCAAGCAAATAGCACATAAAAAAGACGTAGCATGACCACGAATAGTATTTCACAGGCAAACTAAATATCAATGCCATGAAGATGATAACAACAAAACAAAAAACAAAGATATACATTTTAAACATGAAATGGCACACACATAAACTATGTCTAACAATGCATACACACAAAACTTGTTAGAAGTTCACACTACTAAGACTGGCAGTCCAACATAAATACCAAAAGAAGATATGGGCAGACACATATAACAAAACTACTATTTTAAAAAAATTTACAACTACATTAAGATACCCGGAGATGATTTTGAAGCCATGGCAACACAACCGCCTCGATGAATGCCCAAACACTAGAACAACCTGTAAACACAGAAGATGAATTCCATATAGTTAGCAATTACAAAAACATACAACAAAATGCAAAAAAGGAAACTGAATCAAACACCAGAACAAACTACAAACAACTAGAACCAACTACAAACAACTAGAACCAACAAGTATGAAATAGATGACAGTAGCACATATAGGCAAGCACAACAAAAAACTTATCCAGAAACTAACTACAATGTCCCAAACATAATCTAGACCTCCAAATCCACATCACTAATGCCATTAGATACAACAGATCTAGCATTAACAATGACACCACAACCTCTCTGACATGCACCTGACTGCTAAAATCAACAAAGGGGAAATGAAAATCCACACACAAGCATGTCACAAACAAATCTGGCCGCGGGGGAATGCATTCCAACCAACACACACCTAAGAACCCTACCTAATGTCCCACCAAACCATCAGAAAAAAGGGGGTAGGAGGCGATGCGAGAGCAAACAGAGCAAACAGGGCAGGCCTCCACAGATCTGGCGAAAGAGAATACAAGCATTAGGGGGAAGGGGGCGGGGTGCAGCGTTTGTACCTCTCCAAGCACGAATCCACGGCGGTTCTTCACTCCCGACAACGCCACGTGCAAGCAGTTGCTGCCCCCGCTTCAGAGCAGAGGAGTGCGGGCTGGGCGAGGGAGAGCGTGGGGCGGGGGAGTAATAGGAGCGGGGGAGTGCGCCGGTTACTCCACTCGCGAGCGCACGTGACGGGGGCAGAGGGATCGTGGGGAGTAGCAGTTGAATGAGGCAGCGGAGCGTCGGAGAGGGAAGAGAGAGCGAGCGACAGAGGGAGAGGAAATTTCTGACAGGTGGTGGCGAGGGAGATGGCCAGTTAATGCCTATCTGTCATGGGACTTGCAGCCACACCAAATTTACAGTTTTACCCCCCTAATGCACCATTTGAATACATCTATTATGATCAGATAAGATCACAAAAACAGCAAAGCTGATATCCTCAAAACCAAAAAATAGATGGCAAAATACACTACTAAAGGAAGAAACACACATACATAAATATTCCCATAAAAAACAAGAGAAAAGAAGTTCAAAAGATAAAGAACAGAAGTTCAAGTACTCTAATAAAAGAAGTAAAGCAATAAAAATAAATAAACCACAAAGAAACAAAAAGAAGAAGTTCAAGTACAAAAACAGATGAAGTTCATATGTAACCCTAAAAACCCTAAGATAGATAGTGGGGTCACGGATGTGACAGACTCGCCTCCGCATGCGACGACGCGGCACGTCGCGTCGTCGCCTGCTTCGGCTCGTTCCTGTCTCGGCCTCGCAGGGGGAGGGGAGGGGGGGTCCCGACCCCCCTCCCCCCTGCTCGGCCTCGCGCTACCGCATTGCTGCGCGCTAGGATTTGACAGGACGCAATGTGGTTATTCTGTTTCCACCCCCCACCGCACGCACCCTAAACCCTAAAAACCCTAAGATAGATAGTGGGGTCACGGATGTGACGGACTCGCCTCCGCATGCGACGACGCGGCACGCCGCGTCGTCGCCTGCTCCGGTTTGTTCCTGTCTCGGCCTCGCAGGGGGAGGGGAGGGCGGTCCAGACCCCCCCCCCCCTGCTCGGCCTCGCGCTACCGCATTTGTCAATAGGCCCAATGCCTATTTCAATGTCTACAATTATTTAAATCTTAAAATAACAAAACATAATTATATTTTAAAAGAAGTTCAAATAGAAAAGATAGAGAAGTTCGGGTTTTTGTAAAAACCTCAAAATTAACATTATAAAAAATGATTAGCATACAGAAGTTCAGGGTAGTTATTCACTAAAGGCCACCACCTACTATTAGTACAAAAACATACTAGGTAAAATAAGAAAATATACGCATATCTGTACGAAAATTACATGGTTGCTCATGGGACTAACAAAAAAAATTTAAAAAGCAAACGCAAAAGTACGAAAAAAACATAAAAAAAGAAAGAAATACAGAGGGCTTGCTCCATTACATTGCAAAAGAAGGAAAAACAGAAGTTCGGGTATGAACAGTACAGAAGTCCAGCTTGTACAATGACCCTTAGATGATCTGCAAAAAAAGGTGCATGCATACTTGGACTAATCCCATGAATGCCCGCGAGACAAACCTTAAAAATAACATCTCAGGAACTAAAATTATAAAAAAAAAGAAAAAAATATATAGCACGATGCAACTTCGCCTTGCAAAATATGGAATGCAATGTGGAAAACCGGAAGTTCAACCATCAATTAGAAAGAAGTCCAGCATCATACTGAAGTACAGCTCCACGCTTACACACTAGCTACAACAAAAAATTGCAGAAGAAATCCAGTAACGGATTCTGATACAAATGACTTGCTACATTATATTGCAGCGAAAGAAAAAGAAGAAGTTCAGGTATGAAAACGCAGAAGTCCAGCACAGAAACCTGGGAAAAAACCAACACGATCCACCTGATCCTCCCCCGATCCCGATCCGAGCTGGCCCAGCCCCAACAGAATCAAACGAAGGAAAAGAAGAAGTTCAGGTATGAAAACGCAGAAGTCCAGCACAGAAACCCGGGCAAAAACCAACACGATCCACCTGATCCTCCCCCGATCCCGATCCGAGCCAGCCCAGCCCCAACAGAATCAAACGAAGGAAAAGAAGAAGTTCAGGTATGAAAACGCAGAAGTCCAGCTTGTACAACGACCATTATAAGATCTAGAAATAATGAACAAACAAATTCGTCTGAAGCATAAAATCATCTGCCCAAGATTGCAACACGTCCGCACACCCCTTGGAAATGATCTGGAAACTACCTTTCGACAACTGGAACGACCATACGGAAAAATTCAAACCCACTAAAATAACATCAGTAAACCCGCGGGAGTCCAAACATCGAATTGCTAGAAATCAAACCGTAAGGACCCTCCCGATTAAAAATTAAGGATTAGTAAGCCTTGAATTTCACTAAAGTACGCAAATCAGAAAGCAAACAATAAAGAAAAACTAGAAATCAACAGAAACGCGGGTTGCATCTTGGGTGGATGAAGAACACGGGCGATTTCAATTTTTTTTGAAATAACAAAGAATTTGTTCTCCAAACTCGTACCAAAACCTAATCCGCATCATTCCAGAACATCGGAAACATCCAAAACATGCGTTAAACTTGTAACAGACAGAAGTTCATCACAACCCCGAGAGCAAATCCGCCAAACACTACAAGAAATATGTCAACTTATGACCACCACTATTGGTCATTGAAAGGTCACAAATTTCCATTTATAACCTTTTCGTGACCAAAAACATAAGGTTAAAAGCTGGGCGTCGTAAACTGACTATAGCGACCTTTCTTCTGGAATGGTCAAAGACGTTTACGACCAAAATATTCCTACTATGGCGTTTTGGTCACTAGCAACCTCCCCAGGCCACGTAGGCATCCAGCGTGGCAAGCTGATGTGGCACAAGATTCAGCCCGGTCCAATTCGGTTTTCTACATGGGCCTAGCCCAACAATTCGGCCCATTTGTTGTTTTTTCCTGTGCTTTTATTAGCTACATGGGTCTGACCCAGTAATTCGGCCCATGTATTTTTTTAGGCAAGCCCTTTTAATATATGTATTTTATGCTAATTTTGGTTAGCTACATGGGCCTGGCTTACAATTTGGCCTTTTTATTTTCTAGCGCACAACATTTTGCAGTCAATTTATTTTTTATTTCCATCTTTTTCTCCCAGCTCTAGTTTACAGATGGGTCCCAAATGTCAGATTTTTCACAGCTTATTAATAAGCAATATATATGTATATATCAAACAGACAGAAGAGAGAAAACATATGAAAATCTTCAAATAACAGCTAAAATAAGTTTATTACAATATGCTAAACTCATTCACATTACACAACCAGTTTCCATACACTCATTCACATCACATCAACCAATTTAACCATCGAATCTTGTATACCCAGGCACTTCCGCTTATGTGTAGACCTACAGGAAGGGCATCTCTCCAGCATCATCTCTCTTCAGCATTCACTGCTTCGCACTTGGCTTCACAGCTTCACACTCAGAGAAATTAGGACTGGAGCTCCTGTAAAAGAGCGAACATAAAGGAAAAAAATTAGGCTTGGAGCTCCTGAAAAAGAGTGAACGCATAAAGGAAAACAAGTAAGAAAACTATACAGGAAAACAAGTAGAGTGTATTGAGCATATATATGTTGTCCCTGGAAGGTGATGAAACTAGATTATCATAAGTCACGCTTTAAACATCAAACCAGATTTACAAGTGAGCATGGCTAGAGTTCACAGAAACGATTCAAATCCAAAACTTACGGGTGGCTGGGAGAACAGAGAAGGGACGCACCGCTCTAGCAGAGGGCGGCACCGAGGACTAAGTCACCGTCAATGCTTCTGGTGCGCTCCAGTCGCCTACCAAAAGAGTTGGCCTAGTTAGGAGTTTTGTGACTCGTGAAGATACATTGGAAAACCTTCGCATTGTGTCATCATATGTGAACAAGTTTCCAGGAAAAATAATAAAATTGTAATATGGTAATTATTTTAAAAAAGTGTTCTCAGAAACGAGCTATCAAGTGTGAAGATTCATGGCTTTCAAGCCAAATGATCAACCTTATGGCCACATTAATGGCATAGTTTGTTCAAATGATCTCATATTGTGCACAAGGGTGCATATTGGAATGGCAAACAATGTTGCCTAAGGAAGTTTTCATTTTCGTTGGACGAAAAAACCATTTTCCATTTTTCGAGTGCCTGAAATGAGGTTTTTTTGTGAAGGAACTACCAAATAATTGTTGCAAAATTGGACCAAATAAATTTTATAAAATACTAGGCCATATTTAGTGCAAAATTGACAAAATGGTTTGGTGTAAATTTTTTTGATCCACCGCTCGTGAAAAAGACAAATTTCTACCGATTTAGTTGGAAGCGGGTCAAATTTGAACTGCAGCTGCCTCATAGTTTGCTCTTTATTTTTTCCAAAAATCATTTCTAGGTACATAAGTATCTATTTAATCATAGAAACACCAAAAAAATTCCAAGATTCAACCACTAGCTAGGAACGGTCATTCCCGCCGTTTTAACCACATTTTGAAACGGGCATAAAAAATTCAAAAAAAATCAAAAAATTGGAAAACCTTCGCATTGTGTCATTATATGTGAAAAAGTTTCCAGGAAAAATAATAAAATTGTAATACGGTAATTGTTTTAAAAAAGTGTTCTCAGAAACGAGCTATCAAGTGTGAAGATTCATGGCTTTCAAGCCAAATGATCAATCTTATGGCCACATTCATGGCATAGATTGTTCAAATGATCTCATATTGTGCACAAGGGTGCATATTGGAATGGCAAACAATGTTGCCTAAGGAAGTTTTCATTTTCGTTGGACGAAAAATCCATTTTCCATTTTTCGAGTGCCCGAAAGGAGGTTTTTTTGTGAAGGAACTACCAAATAATTGTTGCAAAATTGGACCAAATAAATTTTATAAAATACTAGGCCATATTTAATGCAAAATTGACAAAATGGTCTGGTGTAAATTTTTTTGATCCACCTCTCGTGAAAAAGACAAATTTCTACCGATTCAGTTGGAAGCGGGTCAAATTTGAACTGCAGCTGCCTCATAGTTTGCTCTTTATTTTTTCCAAAAATCATTTCTAGGTACATAAGTATCTATTTAATCATAGAAACACCAAAAAAAATTCCAAGATTCAACCACTAGCTAGGAACGGTCATTCCCGCCGTTTTAACTGCATTTTGAAACGGGCATAAAAAATTAAAAAAAAATCAACAAATTGGAAAACCTTTGCATTGTGTCATTATATGTGAACAAGTTTCCAGGAAAAATAATAAAATTGTAATACGGTAATTATTTTAAAAAAGTGTTCTCAGAAATGAGCTATCAAGTGTGAAGATTCATGGCTGTCAAGCCAAAAGATCAATCTTATGGCCACATTCATGGCATAGTTTGTTCAAATGATCTCATATTGTGCACAAGGGTGCATATTGGAATGGCAAACAATGTTGCCTAAGGAAGTTTTCATTTTCGTTGGACGAAAAAACCATTTTCCATTTTTCGAGTGCCCGAAAGGAGATTTTTTTGTGAAGGAACTACCAAATAATTGTTGCAAAATTGGACCAAATCATTTTTATAAAATACTAGGCCATATTTCATGCACAATTGACAAAATGGTCTGGTGTAAAAATTTTTGATCCACCTCTCGTGAAAAAGACAAATTTCTACCGATTCAGTTGGAAGCGGGTCAAATTTGAACTGCAGCTGCCTCATAGTTTGCTATTTATTTTTTCCAGAAATCATTTCTAGTTACATAAGGACCTATTTAATCATAAATACATGGTTTGGTGGCGATACATCGAGGTTTGGGCGGTGGCCGAGGGCCCCAACTCTAGAGCGCGTAAACTCGCATGCCCGCCGCGTGGTCACCGCGTGACCGTGGCGTTGCCATGTGTTCTGGGCGGCCTAGGCATGTCTAGTGGGTTGGGCACTCCCCAGGTTGGTGCTAGGAAGAAAATTACAACATAAGATTCTCACGAGGAGACCTATCGATGCTTAAACATGAATTAGCAGCCAAGTGTTTGATTAGCGGTACGGGAAATGTACATGGCTAATGGGCGTGAGTTTTGGCCGAGGATGATCAGTTACTAAGAAGACCGTTTTCACAAATTTTCAGCTCAAAAGGAGGAGCCTAGGTGGTACTTGCTTTGCAAACTACCACACTGGACATAACTACGAATGTTGAAGCTCGGCTCAAAATAATGAATGGATTGAGCTGGCATTTGGTGGAGGATGGTTATTTGGTAATAGGAAATCACTGAAGAAAATGGATGCTATTTGGACATGCCAAAGTGGTACTTCCTTCACAAACTGTTGTTCTAAACAGAATAGGAAAATGAATATTTTTGAATTATTTTTGAACTAGGCAAGGAAAGTTTTTACATATTTGACAAAGATATGACCCAAAGAATTTATGAGATTTTTTGGGGAATTTTGGGAATTAAAGAAATATAGGTTGCTTCACAACCTAGGGCAAAACTGCCACATGGACATGACACATAGGCAAAACTGATCAGGTGGCGCCTAGTCATAGCAACCCACCACAATTTACAAGGCTATGACCATCTATATTGGTCGTTAACAACTAGAAATAAGGCAGCGGACTAGCGCTATTTGCTTTATGACCATTTCGTGTAAGGAAATTATGACCTTTCTGACCAAAATGGTCGCAATGGTTTAGGGTTTGGAACCCCTCGAACAGCTTTTGACCAATTGGTCTCAAATGGTCATAAATCTATGAACAATTCTTCGAGGGTCACCGACAGAAGGTCATAAGTTGACATATTTCTTGTAGTGAAAGTGCTAGAATCCGAATCAAAGCAAGCATTTAGACTCTAAAAAATGTGTCCGCATTACACTTACACCTCAAACAACACGAATGATCAGAAAAACTCGCAGGGGAAGCCACGGTTGTGAAGATAGCCCGAAGGTCAGGTTAGTACAGAGGGAAGTTCAGGCACGTTACTCGGGAAGGTCAGGTTGTGATCAGAATATTATTCTGATCCCGTGATCAGAATAGTGTTTATGTGTGTGTGTGTGTGTGTGTGTGTGTATATATATATATATATATATATATATATGGCTTCTGCACAACATCTCCATCATCATTATCAGTACATCCTACGTAGGTGAGTTAGGATGCACTTGATCCTAGGAAGGTATCTATCCTTCAAACAAGAGGAGTGCTTCAAACTAACAGCAGTACATAATATCCAACAAAAGAGGGTCGTGCTATAGCAGCAGAATACATGGCTCAGTCTAGATATCAGCACGAATCAAGTTGTGCATATTTGTTGTTGGCATGAACCACATCGCCTCATGTCGGGTTTGCAAAACCCATCCATCGCATGGAAGCTTGATGCATTTCACACACTGAAGATTATCTGGCAACAAGCTGTGTCGACGAATCTCTGGATATGGTGATTCATGAAACCCATGGTATGATGTGTAAACACAGCCCCCCCCCTCGCGAATGGAAGTTGCATAGCACACTAATCATCGCCGGTGATATGATCGATGATTGGTCGGATGATTGGATAATTGAGCCCGAGGAACAAGGAGTGGTTGCCAAGGCTGTAAACCCGCCTCTAGTTGAATACACCTGGCCCAACGAAGCTGGGATCTTTCTCGAACATGAAGCAGCCATAGCCATCAATGTCACGAAAGCCCCAAGCATTGTACTGCATGTGGTTTGATGTAATGGTTTTGTCAATTTGGTACGTGCGAATGAGCATCAAATGACTCCTGTCAGCTGAACGAGCGATAAACCACCACCCAACGACTGGTATGATTCTAGGTCCTGGAATCATGAAGGCCAGCGCATTTGCGTCTGCTGCGACAATTCAAATTGGAGACCAAAAGGACAAAAATAAACAATCATGTTCAGAGTATGTGTGGAATAAAGATTATTATAATAGTCACACATATCATAGACAGAGAATTGCAATGTCGTGGTCATAATCATACCCCAAGTTAAAAAAATAAGCCAATGGCTTTCATATTCTAGCAACATGTCATGGTTCAAACATCATGTAACAATGAGAGGAAAACAGCTACGACAGCGCCTACTCATATTCTGCCATAGCACTTACTACTACTGTTCTCATATCAACTCTAAGCAATAACATGCGTTGTTATAAAAATCTTGTAAACGAGAGTAACATATAGCAATCATGATGTTATGCTCATAATATGTATTCTAACAATCATTAGATGCCAATTGTTCTCATATCAACTCTAACAATAACATGTGCGGTCATAAAAATCTAGGAAATGAGAGGAACATATAGCAATGATGTGGTTATAGACATGCTATGCATTCTAAATTTGTAACAAATGAACATGCAGTCGTATTCATAAGGTAAAGATGAGATGAGATAGAACAATTACACGACGATAGATTCCACCAGTATAGGCAGCCAATCTGTGCGTCGACCGCGTAAACGATGCCGTCGTGCACTATAGCATCACACAGAAATGTTGCCTCAATAGGATTGATGATGAGCCATAACCATGTATGGCGACCGGATTCCAGATGGACTAATCCCATGTTGAACAAGGCAATGAGCTTGTAATCCATGTAGTCTTCTGATGGCGTGGGCACTTTGCAGATTACAACTTTCTGCAAACAGAGGTCGAGCCAAAAGCTTGACGCGTCTCGTGCGTAGTAGGCAGGAGTGTCCGGCGGGCCTCGAGGCTCAATGTCGGCGGTATCCAATGATGGAAGGGCGATCTCTCGCTGGGTGTAGATATCCACGAGACGCCACGGACTACCGGCGTGGTGGATGAGGACAGTAGTGGCCGCGCATGAAGGGCAGGTGGATGGGTAGTGGTAGCATGTCGAGCGGCACCACGGCAACCTCCGTAGGATCGTCAAGTCGGTGTCTGGGCCACCTGCGAGGATCGGGCATCAGCAAGCAGGGTGTCTTGAAAAGAGCCGACGGTTGCAGACGAGTAGACGGTACAAAGACATCGAGCATGCGCCAGACGGACGGTGCTGAGTAGGTCCATATGACTACAGATCTACTCCAAGAGAACATCGGGGAGGGAATTCCAATCGCGGCTCTGCATGTTAGTCGGTTCTGCCATTGGGGTTTTTGGTGCCTGCGAGCCAGCGGGGAAGTGGATTCGGGCGGGTGAGCGAAGAAGCTTCTCCTTGTGTGGCCGAGCAGTGAGCGGGGGGATATGGTACGCGCGAGCTACCAAGGAAGATGGAGCAGGCAGGCGAGCAGTGAGCGGGGGTAAATGGTGTGCGGCTGATGATGGGGAAGAGAGGAGGAAGAAGAAGAGAGGAGGAAGAAGAGTGGAAGACGGGGAAGAAAGTGCATTAAGTATCAATTCTACTAGTACTACTACCAGGATATATCGTCCTTCGGAGTGTAAATAGTTACACCTATGACATGTTGGTCTAACACAAGAGGGCCCATATGTCAGTTAATGGAGGACAGAGGTGCGTAGGCGTATTTGCGGAAGCATGCTCTACTGGCAAACATGATGGCAGTACTGGGTAAGGCTGATTTAGTAACAACAACATGTTGGTTCAGCTTATTAATTACGTGTCCCATCTGCTGCAGCGTGTATTGTCACTTCACTGCGAAGACAGGTTGAATAGTTCTCTCTGACCGAAATGGGGAATAATGGATCACGAGGACTTCCTTTCTACAGTATACCTATGCCTATACGCTCACTTCACTCATTTTGCTCCGTACCTAGTCACTTGTTGAAATCTGTAGAAAGACAAATACTCCGTATTTGGGAACAGAGGGAGGCTTTTACACCGTACTATTTGGGAACAGAGGGAGTATCACCATATGGAGGGAACAGAGGAATCTTGAAATATGAACATGTCAATGGGAGGGAGTAAGCCCCATGCATGCATGCATGCATGCAACATGGACGCATGGACGCACGCAACACTCACGCACCCATGCGGCACACAGCACACGACACAACACACACGCTCACGCTCAAGTGCTCAACCTACTCCCTACGTCCGTGAAAGACTGTACCTTTAGAGATTTACACATTGACCGGGGCATAATTAACACCCAAAAGTAGCGGACTTATATGTGCATGCGACCATTGAGATAAGAAGATTAAATGAAGGCCGTTGCATGCTGTAATTAAGGATAGACATGTAGGTGTAGCCTATACCTACAACACAAGTTGGTGCATTAGTCAATCAATATCGATTTAGATTAAAGGCTAAATGCATTGGAAGTGTAGATGTACATCATTTACCACACTCTTTGTTTTATAGACGATGTACACTCTTTGTTGGAAGACTGAGGGAGGACACGTGCATGCACTCACATACACAGCCAGGGCAGTTCGGGCGCAAGGGCTGGACTCATGTCGCGCCTGCGTAAAGTTTTGTTTAACTGATTTCTTTGCTCTACCAACTCACAGGTGGGACCCAGAAACTAGGTGACAATTTAACCAGTCAACAAAGTGCCACGTCGACTATGTGGCCGGTCAGTAGGGTGCAATACGGTGCTCTACGATGAGCTAGTGATCGTATAATCGACTTAAAACTATATATAGTGGTCGTAAAGAGCGTATTGTTACATACGTTGACCGCCAGTGTATTTTTCTTGTTTCAAATTAAGCCATATTAATCGGAAAGGACGCAGTATGGACTACTACTAGTACTAGTACTGCTTTGATATGTCCCTTCAACTCGCCGAACGAGGAGAAGCTTGCTTACTACGCCTCTCCCTCGCCCACGCGCGCGGTGGTTCGTAGGACGAGGAGAGGGTTTTGACTACAATGCCCTATCCCTCTCCCTCTCCCTCGCCCTCGCCCTTGAGGTGGACGTGCAATAGTTCAATCGGTGTCAGATCGCCAGAAGCATATTGTACTGTAGTATCATCATTGTTGGACCTTCCGAAGAGGCGAAGAGCCAAGTGCAAGGTTCACACGAGTACAAACTGTTGAATCTCCCGAAGAGGCAAAGAGCCAAGCGCAAGGTTCTATAGAAGTTGTCATCCTAGTAGGAGTGTACTACAACTATAGCGAACGATGCTACTGTATGATGCCGCCACGTCACGTATATCCAAAGCTGTGCCACCTTTTTTTCTCAAAGAGCGTGTTGGAGCCAGTGCAACAACCACACAAGTTGCACGTACACATAACACATTTACTAGTAATAAATTCCAAAGGACAAATGCCAGTATGCCACACAAGTTCATCTCCAAGTCATGTGATAAATTTGTGCACGACTAGTCTACATATATTCACAGCGCTACCGTTCATAATTACCGTACTCCACTTACACGTTATAGATGGGCTACATGCATGTCCTCCTCCATGTTCCAGTCCCAGGTGTTCTTCCTGGATGGCACGATCCATAGCGGTGGGCAACGGGAATCATTGTCGCAGCTTTCTAGTCCGGTTCCACACGATGGAGACTCATCCAAGCTGAAGCGGCATAAATCAGGGATAGCTTGTCCAAGCATGTCGTTCATCCGGCGGTGCGCACTGAAGACACAACCATGCTTCATGAACGGCAGGCCTTCCGTGTCGTGCACGGAAGGTGGCATCCGCTTCACAATGGGGTAGCTATCCCCGATGAAAAGCGAGTACTCTCCAAGAGTGTTCCTCGGCACCCATGTAGCAACATGGGGGTCGAACTCGGCGCCGTTCATCTGGTACACGCGGCATCCCAGATCTGGACACATGGTGACGTACATAGTCATGGTCCATGCATAATATGGCGGTCAGTAATACTGTGCAGCAAATAGTACTACTCCGGTATAGAGGAAGTAAAATAACCGGCTTATTATATATAGCCACTCTTGGCTACATGGATGAGATAGTAAGACATGGAAAAACAAAAATAGTGGCAGCTAGTGGGTTCAAGTCTTCAAGGGCCTAGCTAGCTATATGCGTCCTCCAAGGTAAAAAGTACTCCTACTAGTACTACTAAGTATACTACTAGTACAACAATGAAAGAGAAGGTGAGAGGGTTAAAAAATGGAATACCTGGGTAGATGGTGATGGTCCGATCGTGGTAGATTGTGTGACCATGTTACACATCAGTGGTACCATGGGTAATGACTGCTAAGATAGTTGATCCCAATATGCCAAAGTCAGCTACAAGGTTCCAGGTTAGACCGAATCGCGGATGCAAATGCACATCCAGGATCGGCGATCTTAATTTGATCGGGGGATGACTGGTCCCTGCAAAATAATGGAGTACCGTTAGGGGTGCAAATGATGGTTTGTGCATTCCATTTGTAATCTCCCGTACCGTAGGATGGCAACCAGATGAAACAAGTCCCCTGGCTTCTCACCGCGAAGAGGTGGCCTAGATGGCGCACAGCGTCTTTGAACGTGTAGGGGTACAAATCTGCCGCCGCCAACATGCGCTAGCCTCTGCCGTTACTGTGTCTTGCATTGATGGCAATCCTTATGTCAAACACCGCGATGAGATAGTAATCGTCGTAGCCGCGTCACTTTGTCGGCAGGTCCGCAATTGCTATCTTCTTCAATCTCATATAGGCATCATCATACGTATTCAAGCCCAGCCAGTCCGGAAGCCTGATCCCAATGGTGGAGAAGGGGTCTACCGGAACGTCCGCACTACTGTGGATGTTGTGCAAAATGATGGTGGTATCCGGCCGGAGGTATGCAAGCCAATCTTCGTTGGCACCGACCCAGACCTATATATATATAAGACGGTGGGCAGTGGAGAAATTACGGGATGGAAATGGAATAACTAAGTACTACATGATCAAACTCCATTACTGACCTGCTCATCTAACAAAATCCGACAACCTCTCAACGTCGGCAACTCTAGCGGAGTCAACGTGCAACCGTGGCCAGGGAGCGGTGGACTGTTCGAAGGATTGTCCCATAGAAGAACCTTCTCCTCGAGGACGCATGGAAGACCAACAAGCATGGCCTTTTCCCAAGCCTGTTTAAGCAGCGTCTTGAAAAAGTTGGTGCAGGAAGCACGGAGTCTTGCAGTGGTGAGGACATCGGAGCGGCTTGCGATTTCTCCCAGAGGGTCGTCGTCCAAGGTCTCCTAGCCCGGACGAGGAGGAGAACCGCCTTGCGAATCCATGGGAGCAGCAACGAACTGCCTTCTCTTTGGGGGGAGGGGAACTGGCTAGGAGGAGATAAGAGCGTAGTAACCGCAGGGCCTTGTCCCTTCCAACTATAGATCATTCGTCAGCGAAGGGGGGAGGCTATTATTTACTACTAGTACTAGCATTACGGAACGTTATGGGATTGCATTATACTGTAAATAATAGCACTAGTAAGAATTTTTTCGCACTAGGTAGTAGTTTTTGGCGTGGATTAAGAAATTTTGGGTATGTTTTTGCCGTTTTTTGTACACGCCAACTAGTGTCAAAAAATGTCTTACATTATGTGACGGAGGAGTACGTACTTGTACTGTAGCAGTACTAGTACTACTTTTCTCAACTAGTAGTGCGATGTACTGTACTTCTAGTCTAGTCTAGTATAGTGCACCAGTTTTGAACTCTTGAATCTCAGGGCCAAGGAGCTACAGTTGGAAGTGGAGGGTACTATTGTTCTCCAGAACCATCACTGTACTATCAATGTAGGGGAAGTACACCTACGTAGTGTCCTAGTGGGTACTCTCAGTTCTCTATTCAGCTGCTCCTCTCACGTAGCTGGCCTACTCAGCCGCTCCTCTCACGCACACACTAGCAGCCTGTTTATCAGCGATGGTTACTGCGGGGGCAGAACATTTGAGTTATTTGATACAGCGAGACTAGGCTTTTCGCTTCCATTTGTGGAGGTGTAATGGATCTCGTCAAACTTTGTTAGTAGTTCCTTCTTTATGAATGAGATGAAACAAAGCTTTTGCCTCCGTTTTGAAAAAAAAACACGTCAAGAGGAATTTCTTTTATAGTACTCCCTCCTTTCCAGTTTATAGGGCTCAATTAAAAAATCTCACCAACCAAGGTAGATGATGAGTGGTGGAATACTTTTTGTAGTTTGCAAAAGCACCCAATTAATGCTATTATTTTCCTCAAAAAATATGTTTACCAGTGCATTAATTGCAATGCATGCATGCATATAGTACATGCATTGGTAAATTTTCTCTTAATACTTGCATGCAATGATTTAATGCACCTTGGAATCTGAACATGTGATGGGGAACAACCAAATTGAGCCTTATAAAATGGAAAAACTAAAATTTTGAGATAAGCCCTATAAACCGGAAAGGAGGGAGTAGAGCCGATAATGGAGTGAAGTCCCTGCGTGCAACGCCACAAGCTACAGAGTAGTAGTAGAGCACTTTACGTACAGAGCCATATTGCATAGTTCCCAATGCCCCGCCAGGCTTTTCCGGCTCCTCGGGCTTAATTGGGAGGCTCTAGTTTAAATATGCTACTAGCTGATGAGGAAGCTGCAAGCGAGGTGGGGCTAGGGCTAGCACGCGAGCCACGGGATGCTGGGAAGGAAAACCCGTTCACGTGGCTAGGCTATCCAGTGCACCCAGATTGTGGGGCTGCACGTTCGTTTAACTTCAAAACTCAAACTACCCGTGTAAATATTGGCTCGCAGCGAAGTGTAGTAGTACTATTTTTTTAAAAAGACCGTCGTGCGTTCGACCGGGATCGAACCCACAAAATGAGGTATACACTCCCGTGACCACTAGTAGTACTCGTTGGAGTACTACGCAACCTAGAATCGCCTTTTGTCGCTAGTAGTACGTACATTGTTCCTTACAAGAAAACTCTAATAATGCAAGAAACCACTAAAATGCCAAGAAACTACTACCACTTGCATACGTGGCAGACTTAAGATAAGACTACCTTGACAGCCATTGTACATGCTCTTACCAACAAAAATCCTCGAGTGACCTCCTACCTCCGGCCCGTCCACCTAGTCATCCTCGACAATGGGACGCAGCTACCGCCGCCGGCCGAAGGCAATGTCAAAACCGCCGGCAGTGCGGAGCCCATGTTGCGGCATCCCGGATGCCAGCTCCGTACGGCGCTCGCGGCCGCTAGCTAGCCAAGATAGCTCCGTTCAGCTGCTTGTCTGCAAGGTTTGGTAGCTAGATTGGCACGGCAGCGCGGCGGCTTGCTCGCGGCGCCGCGCTCAGGCCAGCCATCTGGCTCGACCGAAGGCCAGCGCGGTGGCTTGCTCGCTCGTGAGTCATGCTCGGGCCAGCCTGCCAACCCATGCAGAGGCTAGCGTGGCGTCCGGACCGTCCGGCGGAGTGGCGGCCAACGCTCATCACCGGCGCCACCGACGAACACGCATTAGTACTGTTTGAAGTAATGTTCAGGAAAAATAATGATTTGAGGGTGAACAACAAGATAGAAGGTCAGATGTGCGTCCCTCGTGTCAATGGTCAAACAAAATGTGTTGGTTTAAGCTGCCTCGTCAGCACGGACGTGTGGGCCAACCCTGTCATAAATGGGTTTAAACGAACCTAATCGGTAGGAGTACTAGGTAGTAGTTTTTGGCGTGGATTAAGAAATTTTGTGTATGTTTTTTCTATTTTTTGTACAATAGATTCTTCCTAGGGCTGGTTGAAAGTGGTAGTTTTTTGTTAAATACTCTACAAATTGTAAGTAGGAGTGAAAGTTAAGCTTTGGAAGCCAATAAGCAAGGCTAGTTACATAGTGCATATGTGTACATTATTGAAAGTAAATATCAACCATGAGTGACTAATATCTTGATGGAAAACTCGAAACTATGGAATACTAGGAAAAAATGCATGGTTGGAAATACTAGCAATGTTCATGTCCGTTGCAACGAATCATAATTAGAATAATACTTAGTCATAAACTTGGTACAAAACACTCTAATTTTGATATACATATGTCACTAGAGATATATTATGTTTCAATTAGAATATATTCCTTGGGCTATTTTGGTGAGGTCAGGGAGGGATGTGGTTAGTTTTAAGATACTAATTATGGGTTTTTCCGCAAATTGGTAGACAAGTGGGATGTTGGTGAGAAAAGGAAACAACTTACCTCACAATTGTTAGATGTAGATCTAATGGTCAGAAAAGACGGATGGCAGACACACCAGCATCACCAACTTAGTCTTGTGTAGGAGTACTAGCAAGATCCGTGCATTGCACGGAACATCAAGATGCAATTTTTATAAAACACTTGTTGTGATTGACCCTTGCGGGAGTAATCCCATGTGTAAAAGCTAATGATATCTCGAGAAATATGAGATAAGGTGAAGAGGAGTGGGGTGTGGTGGTGGTTGGTTGTCGGACTGAGTGGAGGCATGGGGATTGACGACGCCGGCAGCGGCCACCAGGCCAGTTTGTTCCAGAGGCTTCCTTTCTTAATTGCTCAACAATGAGGTTTGTTGGAGATAAGGATGAATGAGTTAAGGCCTTGTCTGCAAATGTGGAGAGGGGTGCGGGTATCTTTTAGTTTAATTTCCATCCGTCAGATATAGATCGGACGGTCTATATTGCAAGATGGCACACGTACCATCATCACCAATTTGGTTTTTTATAAGAGAAGAAATATAAGTATGGAGATACAAACGTATTACAGATACTTGCTTCCGTAAATTAGCATCTACATTCAACGCCTCGGCATGTGGGGCCTTAGCACAGTGACCTCTCGATTGTGTAAAACAAAGATTTTCCCGTCGCCGACAAGGAGGGGTGACGGCGGCATGCTTTTTGTCTTGCTCTAGTCCTAGTAGTCATACTAGGTGGTCTAAGCACGTGTAGATTTATTCTTTTTCATGTCGCGTGTTCGTCGTACTGCCACGACTGTTGATGAATAGACGGTAAGTTATTCATGGGGAAACCCTTGTTGAGCGTGTTTGCGAGAGAGAGAGAGAGAGACAGTGTGCGTGTGTGATATGTTAGAGACTGAGGCAATGATAACAGATTCTTTGTGTCTATGTGTGTGGAGGATAGAGAGAGACATGTACATGGGGCTTTGTGTTGTGTAACATGGAGACACATATACATAATTAGAGAGTGAGTGTGTGAGATACACATGCGGACATGGGGAGAGATGAGGATCTAGATAAATGGGTGTTTGTGCGTGTCTGTGTGTGTTTGTGCACGCGTTTGTGTGTGACAGGGAGAGAGTGTATGTGGAGTAGAGAGACCACTGATGATGTAAACCTAGTATAAGGGAAGGGGGAATGGTGTGAGATGTGTAGTAGCGAGATAGCCCGGTTGCGGGCGGTGGGAGCAGACTATTTGGAAGAGACATCGAGTGTGTGTGTGGGAGAGGGGTGTGTGAGCGAGAGAAAGAGAGAGCCAGCAATGGAGAGAGAGAGAGAGAGAGAGGAAGAGAGGGGGCGAGAGGGGTCGTTTGTGTCCATAAATGGCGTATAGATAGGGAGACAATGTTGATGTTGTCCGAAATTGGCCTATGAACGGAGACGCAAGGGAAGCGAGTCATCGTGTGTGTGATAGGGACTTCATGAGAGATCTAGAATAGATGGTGTAGATAATAATGTGCAAAATTGAGAACGATTGTACATTAGGGAGCTATGCAAAGAGTCACGACATATATTTATAAAGGGAAGGAGCTGGGGCAGGTCCGCATGTGGGAGAGATAGAAATAAGAGAGTGGTGCGCAAGGAGACAAAGTGTGCTTGTTTGAAGTGGGGGTGGTGTGAGGTGAGTGCGCGAGAACCACATAACTAGGGAGATAGACGTTTGGGGGCGACGTTTTGTGTGTATGGGAAATATACACTCTACATAGTGCGTGTGCTTGGGTAAGAGAGATAGCGGGAGACCTAGAGAGTGAGGGAAGAGATGTGTGCATGGCCGAGAGACAAGTGATAGAGACCAATGTTGGGGTCCGGACTTTACAGGAGAGAGGGGTGTTAATGTGCTCGTGTGTTGGTGTTTGGGGGAGAGAACGACTTCTCTATGTGTGTGTGTGTGTGTGTGGTGGTGGGCGGGGGGTTGACTTCAGATAAAGAGTGAGGTGCCTATATTTGAGGGACTTTAGCGTAATTGAGATATTGTGCACTCATGGTTGATCAATTTGTTTCCCAGTTTGTGCTATGAGATAACGATTCTTTCGAACATGCGTGATATACCTTGATGTACCAGAATTACAAACCTGAGATTGGAATTTTGGAATTCAACTCCATCATTAGCTTTTGTAATTCATTTAAATGCAGGTACATTTTTTAAGCTGGGATTTCGTGATTTCAAATTCATATATCAAAACCTAGAGATATACACATACGGGCATGTTCAAACTTTATGATCATCCACTTTATTCATACACATACACATTTTTGCTTTTATCATCACATTTAGGATAAAAACGTTTGGAATTTCATTTGAATTGGACCGTATGATGGTATTTGCTTGTAGTAGCTCAATGATCCATATTTGAATTGAATGGACAATCTAAGTTTCGAGTTCGAGACATTGATTTTCAAAACTTGCACATTTTTTGCGTGCAAAACAAACAAATTGTCGGCCATGATATCATAGTCGGTCGTACGAGAGCAGAATACTTATAATTTTAGGTGCCAAAAGCTTTCAAACTTCCCGCTCACATCGAAATATCACACTCCCAAAAGTTTAGCCCTGTGATATTCCTATTTTACCCCTGCGACATGAACGGAAAAGGGCTGCTTTGGTAACTTCATTGTTTTCCTCTCTTCGCCCCCAACATTCTTCCCCAGAGCCCCTCCCCTTCCCCTCCCCGACCCCCCCAACCACGGCAAGCCGCCGAATCTAGTCCTCCGCCATAGCGGTGGACCTCACACCCCGCCGGATCTACCTTCCTCACCTTGGAACCCCCAACTGCCAACTCACCACTTCACAGGAGCCGCTTCAGCGACTGGCTTATCCACCGCTCCAGATCTTCTTGACCGCCATCATGGTCCACCGCACCGGATCTGCTTAACCGGCGCCCTCATCCACCACAGCGTAGGCCCTTCACTAACTCCCTCGTCCGCCCCTTCGCTGGCCCTTCATACAAGCCCTCGTCCGCGACAACAGATCCGCCTCACCGAAAGCATTGTACAACGCGCCCGCCGAAGCCTTCGTCCACTGCACCGGACCTGCTCCACGGACGCCATATTCAACTCCATCGGCCCTGCTTTACCGATGCCGCGGCCTCATCAGGTTATTTCGATTTGTAATCCTTTGGTTTTTCTCTTTATCATGCAACTGTTCACTTACCACAGATGAGCTTTCTTCTATGTCGACTGGCGCTGCAACCGTAGCACCGGAGCCGCTTCAGCAATGGCGACAGCCGGCCGAAACTCAACCGCAACACGAGCACCATCGACGATCCTTAGCTATCAAGTATGACAACGATACCCATACGCCGTCGAGAATCTGGTACTATTATCCAACGGCCGGTGCCTACGTTCACTTTCCTAGCATAAGAACCGCACCTTTGAATTTCTTCAGGGCATCATTCAGTTTTTCATGAGACACGTTATTCTGCTTGCACCTGTAGGGTCATACTTCTGGCAGTGAACATGTTACATGTGCTAAATTACATACCAGTGCACGTATAGTTAATATGCTTTAGTTTTGTTCTAATGCCACCTGCGGGTTCCATCAGACTGCTTAATGTTCTCTATGCTTAATTACACATTAGCAAACTAGCATGTGGTTCCGCTGCTTTTTGTTCGTCTTACCCTACATTTTCTGATGCTAGCTATTACATCACTGCTCCGAGCCTCTGTTCATTACTTGTTTGTGTGTTCTTGATCTTCCCAAGTTGCATGACTAATTTGATGCTTCTATTAATAATGGAGCTGCCAACCCCATCAAGCAAAATATTTGTTCTTTTGGGGATGGCACCTCGAACAAGCATAAAAATAGAGGGAAGCAGATATTTTGTCGTGTATGCACACACCCTTCTTTCATTAGTTTAGATGAACCATTGATGATCAATTCGGACCAGTGCATGCGATTAAAATTAATTTTACCTAAATAGATGGTGCATAATAAACTGCAACAACTAGATTTGCAACCACGGGGTGCTGACGATATCTTCAAATAACATTGCAACAGCAGCTAGGCTTCACAGCAACATATGGTAAGCCAGTGTTTTAGTACATGTGAAATGTAATGTGAGTTGGCTGCTTTCTTGGCTTGTGCCCTCAACGTGTAATCCTATCGGATTACAAATAGTTCAGTTGTCTACTTTGCTGTATTGCTTGATTCGAATGCTTGTTTGTTGTTACGCTATACCTGAGTTGGCCAATATGTCAGCAGTGCCTGCTGTACTATCTTAAAGAAATGCATGCCTATTTCATTTGAGTCCTTAACTTTTCCTCTCAACTTCATCACAAGACTGTCTTCGTAGTTTATATGAGGCCACACTGTTAAGTGCTTTCTCAGATTATATCAACTGCTTAGATGCCTTGGCAACTTAAATATAGCGGTTGTACACTCACTTTCAACTAGGGATGTCAACTAGGTCCCGTTTAATCCCGATTAAAGTCCACTAGTGGTATGATAGTTCAAAAGAGTTTTGGTTTTTTGAGGAAAATGAACTAGGGAGGTAGCAAAAACTAACTAGATGGGACTGGCGGATGTCGTTTATTTGCCACTTACATCCCTAGTTTCATCTTACCATTTTAATTTCTTTTCGGCTGATGCTGCTTCGAACCATTGAAATATAGTTTGCCATGCTCGGCAATAATTCGTTCGTCGTTTACCATGTGAGCTTACTGCTTGGATCATATGATAACTATCTCTTACTTATGTCCAGCGGAAACCTTTCAGGATGTTGTTCACACTAGGACACAATGTACAACCCCAGAATCTATTTGTGGAAGCAGTGCGCCATCCATGTTATCAGATGGTAGCAGTTCAGAGGCAACACCGCTGGAGAGCAGTCTGAGCACAGATATTATAGTGCTTGAGGCTCTACTAGAGGCAGAAAGAGATGGTGTGGCTGCCATGAATGAGGTAATCTTTATCTTGAGGCTGGAAATTACGGAATTAGCGGCACGCATTATGCAAGCAACCCAAGAATTGGAGGAAGTAAGAATGTTACATTTGAAGACGGAGGAGGTCCTGCTGTTTCTGCTATCTGAAGCCCAAGGTAATCCCGGTTCTTCTTTAGATACAAGTTGAAATTGTCATTAGATTATTGTACTTGCATGTTGTGTCATGTCTCTGAACGGATTATGTTGCAAGACCCCCTATGTTGTCAATGTGTTGTAATGATCTGAATTTTTTAGGCAAGGTAATCCTCAGTACTTGTATGATTGACATAAGGTGAACTGTTTTTCGTGTGAGCATATTGTATTGGATGAAATAACTGTTTAAATCAGAGTGTATCCGACCTACTGAATTCGAAGATCACGGCATTTCTAAATCATAATCATATATAAAGGTGGAATAAATCTTTGTTGTGGTTTTGAAGAAATAAATAACAAAACATATAATTATCTGTGGATATTGGTAATCGAATACAAATTGGACTTGAATTTAGTTTGCCAGGTCCCAGGGCAAACGTGAATGCTAATTCTCCCAAGTTTAGAACGAAGCGGCTAAACACCCGCTATAATTTTTGGGCTGCCCGAAGCAAGTGTTTGCGAGATGGAAATTACTGTCTACCCCTGACACTTGACATCCTTATCGACCGGATTTACACTGCTGTCGATAGGGGTAGACTAGTAACTTCAATCAGACGTGACACGACGGCCTCTAAGCCCATTCAGACACAGTGGGCGCCAAACGTGGGCGGCTAAACACATTTAATTCAAGCTCGTCCGAAAGACATGTGTCTCTTCCTCCATTTCCCCATTCATACACGGTGGGCGGCAAAACAAACTCTCGTCGTCCGAAATCGATGTAGGCTAATATTTTAAATAGGGGCAGATGTGTAACTTCCATCAGACGTGACACAACCGCCTTACCTATCAGCCCCGTTCATACACCGTGGGTGCCAACCGTGGGCTGAAAAACACCCTCTCCTTGCTCGAAATAGTTACCGGCAAATATTTGGGAGATGCGAGATTACCGTCCTATCCCCAACCGACGCGATGTCCGAAATTTTAAATGGGGGATAAGTTTGTAACTTTCCCCCATTTCAGAGAAGTGTGTCCCAAAGTTTGAGATCCCCCCTCACCTCCATTTCCCCATTCATACACCATCGGCGGCACGACAACCTCCGCACTGCGGCCAGCCTCCTCCGTCCGCCACCCCATCCTCCACCTTGCCGGAGCCGCTACCCCTACCCCGTCGTCCACTGCAAGAGATGGACATCTCTCATCCATAGCACTGGACCAGGATCCTTTCATCGTCTCCTCTCGCTTCATCGGTGTCGTCGTCCACCTTGCCATTGCTGCTCCTACGACCGCCTCATCCACAGCAACAGGATATATCCCCCGACCCGGCCATCTGCCGTCTAAAGTCTTCTTTCCCGCCGCCCACAGCCATCGCACCCGCATCACCCCCAACGTATCAGCGTAGGCCTGCATGGCGTCGCAAGAGAGGTGGTACTCTTCCATATGTGCTTAAGTTATTAATCTCACCCGGAAACTAGATCGTAATTTGTTTACTATACTTTTCTTGTCCGTACCAAATCGTAGTGGCTAGTTGAAAGCAAACATTGGTTGCGAAGTAGCTTTGTCCGGTTTGCACGTTCAGATCCGCCATGGCACGGGCACTATACTCGTAAAGCTTATGGTTCCCCCCTTTATATTCACTACCATCATCGTAGGTGCTTCGTGTCATGCTAGCACTGGTCCTCAAGACCTCAACCCAAAGCTTACGTGTTGAAATACGAATCTGATATGATGCTCATATCACTAAAATAGAGAACGTTTAATTGGTCACCTAATGTTCCTATATTCGTTTTGAAAAGCATGTGCGCCACCCACTGGTCTAGCTAGTTCCACTTTCCTGATTTTTCTCTTGATGCTTAGGGTTTTCCCCTTTGATCTACTCTACTATGATCTGCGTAGGTGCTTTCTGTCGTACTAGCATTACTCCACCCTTCAGGCTAAACAACACAACACTCAGAATTCGAAAGCTTAGTTGCTCAAATATGATTGTGATATGATACTGATATTAGTTAACCGACACATTTAATTGGTTAGCTAAAGGTCCCACTTGAGTTTCCAAATGCATGTCGCGACATATAGAGAGACAGCATAATTGCATTTCTTTGTCACTTGTTGACCATACTTTCTTGTCCATACCAAATGTTAGTTGTTATTTCAAAGCAAGCATCGGTTGCTAACTACCCTTTGCGCGGTTTGCAGCTTCAGATCTGCCATCCCACTGCCACGGTCAACACTGTACTCATCATGATTATGTTTCCCCATTTTATGATGACCACAATCAGCCTACATGGTTCGTGTCGTACTAGCACTGCTCCACCCATCGAGCTAAACAAGCTTAGTTGTACAAATTCATATCTGATATTAGTAAAACTGAGAGATGTTTAATTGGTGAGCTAAATGTTCCTACTTTAGTTTCGAAATGCATGTGAGCCACATATAGAGAGACCGGAAAGAATAGTATTTCTCTGTGCGCTCTGGTTCATCATGGGTGGCCAACCGACATTATATTGAAAGACTTGTAATATCTTCAATCTGCTTGCTCTTCTGCTCTTCTTTAAGATGATACTCTTCTCTTGCGGTCAACTGGTCAGGTCGAGTTGTTCTCCCTTAGTATATATTTGAATCTGTCAGGTCAGGTCGACTTGTTCTTCTTTACTATATGTTGAAGCTATCATCTGCGAAGTGTCATCACTTCTGGAGCTCTCATATTTTGAGTAGTAGGCCACATTATATTAATGCACACAACAAATTACAGCATGCATGGGATCTTTTAAAAGAATTGCAGAGATAGCACAAAGGGGTTTACAGGGAGGCAGTATTGGATTAGAATCACTTCTGCATTACAAAGAAAATCTCACTTGTTTTTATGTTTTCATGCATGTCAGATATTGAACATTATCAAAATGAATATGAGAATGGGCGCACGAGAGGAATATTGCGGAACGATCCACTGGCTAACAAACTTGGCATGGTGGAGGATGGCCTATCTTATTCACCCATCAAGGTGCTTGCTCTAACTTTGCAAAGTTGTATTGGTCGCACATATTTTGCATCTGACCTCTTGCATTACTTCTACTTTGTTACACCATCTGCTTAGTTTAAGCATCATATATGATTATATGCCATACGTTCCATTTTATGTACCTATTCCATGTGTCGTCACACTATGTTTTTCCAGTCAAATGTTGTTCTTTCGTAATAGATGTACAAAAGGAAGAGGGTGAGTGCAGATCATCAAGGAGTACAAACTAGGTATTTGGAAAAGGTAGTGATACCTGTTAAATCAGATAGATCAGCAGCCACAGAAAACAAACTGTACCACACTTTACCCCTACTCCAGTGGCCAAACCCCTATTAGAACTACTGGGAGCCCAGCGTCAGGTACTGTCTATGATATCAATTCAAAATTTGAACTCCTAAATTTTTGGTTGTGCCTTACCTTCTCTCTTGTATGAAAACTAATTTCAGATGAATCACCTTGCTCAAAGGATCATCCGATCTCAAAACAATAATGGGCTCTGCATTGCTCTTGTCACTACCTCTCTCCCTTTCGCCTTGTAACGATGTACTTAATTAATTGCTATTTGATTATGTATCATCAGTCTGCACCTGAGCTTCATTATCCTCTGTGTCTTCCATATTATTTGATCTATATTTACTCTTTGCAAAATGTAGAATAATGGCAATGCTTATAAAGAATTTTCTTTGGGGAATTTATTGAATTATCCTTCCATCAACATGGAGAAGGGCTTTGTCCAGCCCGTGTTAACATGTAATGTAAGTTCATTCTTCTCAAGCCTTCAAACTTTTTTCTAGTATAGATTTGGATAGGCATCATTTCCTCCACTGCTGTTTGCTTTGCTATTTACATCTGATTGGATGTTTGCAACAACTACCAGTTTCAAATTGTAGTTGTAAAAACATGTTCCTTATGCAGAACAGATCCATTTATTTTCTTATATAAATGTGAAACCTGTTACGTGTCTCCTTGTTTCTCTTTCAGAGTCGTATCTCTTACGCCAGGCAGAACTTTAGGGAAGATAGTGAGCCATACCATCTTGAGGACAGCGAGATGACCCCAAGGTCCTGTCTTGATGAAGACAGTGAGTTGAAGCTACTCACCAGCAGGTGTGAGACAACCTCTGTGCAGTCGCTGCCTCAATTAGTTTGACTTCTTCAGTCTCAACTTAAAGCGGAAAGGCTTGCTTCAGCTCAGCTCCGACTTGAAGTCAAAGATGCAATGAAGATGTCAGAGGACTGCCGTGCGCACCATCATGCCTTAAATCTAGTGTTGGTGCATCTATCATTGACACAACTGAGGTCTACTCAGCTTCGTCAGCTGTTTGGGGGGGCCGAACTGGCCAGGCCTAGTGCGTTCTGAAGTGCTCTCAGTTTTGTATACTCTTTTGTCGGCGCGTTTATTTTCACTGGTGGCGAACTTTGATGCCCAGTGGATGTAATATGTGATAGCCATGATAGCCTAGCGTAAGTTGCTTGCTTATTTATTTCCTTGTTGTCTTGTTTATTTGTTTGCTTGTAGTCATTGCAGTTCTTTTTCCGCGGTTTGCTAGTGGCTGCAATAACCTATTTTTTAAAACTAGGCTACGATAACCATGGGCTAATATTTATTGTAGTGACACTAGGCCTCCTACGGGCCGTAGAAATAGTGGGCCTTCTACGGGCCATAGAAACAATGGGCCTTCTACGGGCCGTACAAACAATGGGCCTTCTACATGCCGTAGAAACACTGGGCCTTCTATGGGCCGTATCATCAATGGGCCTTATACGGGTAGTATGATAACGTGGGCCAATAACATGCCGCATTATGGCCATAAACGGGTTAGAGTTGGAATCGTCCGTTCATGGGCCGACAATAACAGGCCATCACTAAAAGGTCGTATTTCCTGATGCTATAAAAACATCCCAACGTATTAACGGACCACAAACGGGCCGATTGTAACCACGGGCTGAATTTGGCCCACAAGCAGAAAATGACAGTAACGGGCCATAAGTAAACGAATGCTGGAAATGAGCCCGAGAGTAAATGGGCTATGAGAAGGCCGAAAGATAACATGGGCTGTAAACGGCCCAACGGAATAACGGGTCGTTAATGGTTATAAAGTGATACACTGTTCATTACGGGCCAGTTTCACCACGGGCCGTTAATGGGTGTAAAGTGATACGCTGTTCATTACGGGCCAGTTTCACCACGGGCCGTTAATAGGCCAACAGTTACATAGGGCCTCATATGGGCCGAAAGACGTCATGGGCCATACATGGGCCAGAAGTGAAAATGGGCTGGAATCATATTGGGTGGCCCAGATGACGCTACTGGGCCTAATTCAGATAGGGAGTAACGGGCCTTGGGTTAGCGGGCTGTAAATGGGCTATATGCGAACAGGCCGTTAACATGCTTTACATGGGCCGGCCCACCACCTTTTGACCAAGTCAAACGGACGGCCTTTTCACAGGAATGGGCCTCTGTTGGGCCGTGCCACGTGTTGATGTATCATAGGCGCCTTCTGTCCAATGAGTGGATGACATCTGTCCCAACGATGAGCGGACACGTGTTTCCTCCAGCCAATGATGATTTTACACATGGAAAATCCCCATTGGTCGGGGCTGTTAACGGGTTATCGGATCCAAAACCCGACCCGATAACTTAACGGTGTTCCGTTACGGTGGTTGCCACGTGTCTGTCACCCTTGATGAAAGCACTTCTGTGACGCGGGATTTATCGTCATGGAAGTGGACACTTCCGTGATGATAATTTTGGTAATGTCATGGAACAGTTCTACGACAGCACAGGTATGACTATCTTGATTCTATCATAAAATCTTCATGGATGTACATGCATGACAGAAAATGCGACCTACTGTGACAAACACGTATCATCACGGAAGTGTATTTTTTTGTAGTGATCTTCAGGCAGCACCACCCCTAGGTCATCCTCAGGCACCACCATCTCTTGCCCATCATCAACCACCACCATCGCTATGTCATCCTCAGCCACCACCATTTGTTGCCCATCGTCAGCCTGCACCTCCTCATCCCCACTCTGCTCCTCTTCTTTCCCTCTCCATTTCGGTTCATCCTCGCTGCTGCTTTTGCTTCAGCTAGAGTCGTTGTTGCTTTGGCTGTAGCCAGAGTCGCTGCTGCTGATCCCATTGCCTGACCAAATGCAACAATGACCGTTAACAATCAATGTGAAACAAAGCAACATGTAGAGGAAGAAGAGGCAGAACATACTGGCATCATCGTCGTCCTGGTAGCACATGCGACACATAGTCGTGTTGAACACTTTCACGGTGAGCATGGCGTCGCCGTCGTACCTGAAGAGAAGGAAGTACCTGTGCCGCATGTCGTAGGCATGGTAGAACTGCTCCCAGCGATGACACTGGTAGATGTGGCCGTACCTGATCACCAACTCCATGTCCCAAAGCCTGCGAAGCCCACTGCAGGCCTGTCGCAGCTTCACATTCTTTGGCCGATGGCCGTCCAGCATCGAAAAGTGTCAGGCAGCCTCTGCAGTTTGGGAAAAAGAGTGATGTAGCAAACATCGGAGTTATCATAATGAGATGAGTGAAGGGGAGATCTCTCCTTTTATATACCTGCCTCTTGGAGGAAGTCTCAAGTATGATACTGAAGAACTTGGAAGCATCCAACTTGTACTCCGGTGTGGCAGAGCAGAGCCTGCGGTGATGGCGTCTCCCCATCTCTAATAAGCAGAAGAAGAGTCGAATTAGTATCTAGAAGCATATCTATAAACATAGAGCCAAGTTTCTAGACACGAAAGAAAACTGAGAAAAAAGGCTCTCTGCTCTAAAAGCAGACTCATCAAAGAAAGAAAGAGGACTAGTACTAATAGTACGGTTTGGCATTACATTTACAGGGAGGAGCAGTAAATATTGGTGATCGCTCTACTGGTGATGATCCTAGTGTTACATTACAGCGGAGCTCAGCGCAAGGACAATAGTTCAGTCTACTTACGCCCCTGGAGCTGCTAATGTTCTACTACAAGGTACAGAGATGAGTGATGTGACGGTATCTTTGGGCTCTTTGTAGGGCTACCCTATGAATATTTTCATAACATGGGCTAGAATAGCCTTGACCAGAATTTTAAGACCCAAATATTTAGCAAGGCAAGCTTAGGAAAGTAACCAAACTCCCTGAATGCCTAGCATACTGGAAAAAAATGCTGGCAAGCAGGTTTGTACAAGATGTGACAGATCCTTTACAAGAAAATGAGAAGCTAGTACGAAATTTTCCTTCAGAGATTCTAGTGTGTTCTTGGTCTCTAAATTCTTATCCTAGTCCGGCAAAACACAAAACTAGTGAAGATAGCAATGGCATTGATGACATGGATAAATCACAAAATGCAGTTCCTCAGAGCATTGCCAAGTCTGGATGAGCTATTATAATCAATTCTTGCACTAGAATATAAGGCTCTCTGCTCTAAACCTAAACTAAACCAAACCTAAAGTAAACCAAAACTAAACTTCAAAATACAGAAATAAAAATAGAAAAAATACAAGAGGTCTCACCGGTTGGAGGAGGGGGCGCCGGAGGGGTGGGGTGGCCGCGGTGGTAAAGGAGAGGGGCGCTGCAACGGTCGGTGGAGGAGGGGCCACCGGACCGGCGGGGCGGCCGCGGTGGTGAGGCAAAGGGTGCTGGGGCCACCAGGTGGAGGAGGAGGCGTCGGAGCAGCGGGGCGGCCGCGGTGGTGGAGCAGAGTGGCGCCGGGGCCGTTGGGGTGGATGAGGGGGTGCCGCGGCGACATGGGTGGCATGGGGCGGCGGCCAGTCGGGCACGGGGCGGGCCGGGGCGGCGCGGCGCGACGACGGGGATGGCGCAGGGCAAGGAAGGGGGTCACCGGGGCTGCTGGGGCGGCGCGGCGACGGGGGTGGCGGCGTCACACGGGCGGGGTGGCGCGGGCGGAGAGAGAGGGGGCAGATAGAGAGGTGGGGCGCGGGCAGGCATCGATGGATTTTTGTTAGGGCACAGTTCTTTGCCATCTGCTAGCAGACGGCAAAGATCCTAGATAATGGACGTTGGTTTGGCCACTTTCTTTGCCGTCTGCTAGCAGACGGCAGAGAAAGTGTCTGTTAGGTGTTACTCGTTAGTGGGCCACCCTCATTCTTTGCCGTCCAGTAGCGGACGACAAATATTCTATGCCGTTCGCTAGCGGACGACAAAGAGTTGGCTGCCGGCAAATATGATCTTTGCCGTTAGCTTCTATTAAGCTGAGGGCAAAGACCTTCTTTGTCGTCAGCTAGAAGATGGCAAAGATCTAGCTGACGGCAAAGATCATGATTCCAGTGGTGATAAGAGCAACATCTGACTATGGATGAAACACAAATAGAAACTCAAACGACATCCACCCTGCTAGCCCAGGCTGCCGAGCTAGAACCTATCCCCTGATTGACGAAGAAGAAGAACTCAAAGCAAGCAAGCATCGCTCTCGCGTCATGATCATCGCATTACCTATACCTGCAACTGTTGTTGTAGAAATCTGTGAGCCACGAGGACTCAGCAATCCCATTACCACAGGTTTCAAGACTAGCAAAGCTTAATGGGAATGGAAGGCATAAGTGGTGAGGTTGCAGGAGCTACTAAGCATGATATGGTGGCTAACTTACGAATACAAGAATAATATGAGAAGCTACGCAAACGTTCGAAAAATAGTATGATCAAGAAGTGATCCTAAAACTACTTACGTTCATACATAACCGAAACCGTGTTCACTTCCTGGACTCCCCCAAGAAGAGACCATCACGGCTATAAAATTGGTTGATGCATTTTAGTTGAGTCAAGTGTCAAGTTCTCTACAACCGGATATTAACAAATTCCCATCTGCCACATAACCGCGAGCACGTCTCTCGAAAGTTTATACCCAGCAGGGGTGTCCCAACTTAGCCCATTATAAGCTCTAAAGACCAACGGAGGATATTCCTTCTCCCTAGAAGACCAGATCAGTCTCGGAATCCCGGTTATAAGACATTTCGGCAATGATAAAACAAGACCAGCAAGACCGCCTGAATGTGCCGACAAATCCTGATAGGAGCTGGAGATATCTCGTTCTCAGGGCACAACGAATGAGACAAGCTACGAGTAAAACCAGCCCTCAAGTTTCCACGAGGTGGCCCCGCAGGCTGCTCGGTTCGGACCAACACTTAGAGAAGCACTGGCCCGGGGGGTTTAAAATAAAGATGACCCTCGGGTTAATTACTCCCAAGGGAAAGGTTATAGGTTGTTAGGCAAATGTAAAACCAAGGTTGGGCCTTGCTGGAGGAGTTTTATTCAAAGCGAACTGTCAAGGGGTTCCCATAAGCCCAGCCGCGTAAGGAATGCAAAATCAAGGAACATAACACCGGTATGACGAAAACTAAGGTGGCAAGAGTGGAAAAAAACACCAGGCATAAGGCCAAGCCTTCCACCCTTTACCAAGTATATAGATGCATTAATTAAATAAGTGATATTGTGATATCCCGAAATAATCCTGTTCCAACATGGAGCAATCTTCAACTTCACCTGCAACTAAAAACGCTATAAGAGGGGCTGAGCAAAAGCGGTAACATAGACAAACAACGGTTTGCTAGGAAGGGTGAAAAGGTTAGATGCTTACATGGCAATTTGGGCGGCTTGATAAACAAGTGATAGGTAGTGTAGTGATACGTCCATTTTGCATCATGCTTTTATATCGATATTTATTGCATTATGGGCTGTTATTACACGTTATGTCACAATACTTATGGCTATTCTGTCTTATTTTACAAGGTTTAACATGAAGAGGGAGAATGCCGGCAGCTGGGATTCTGGGCTGGAAAAGGAGCAAATATTGGAGACCTATTCTGCATAGCTCCAAAAGTCCTGAAACTCCACGAAAGTCATTTTTGGAAATAATAAGAATTATTCAGTAGAAGAAATACCTGAGGGGGGCCACCCACCGTCCACGAGGGTGGGGGGTGCGCCCACCCATACAAGGGCGCGCCCCTGCCTCGTGGGCCCCCTGGCAGCCCTCCGGTGCCCATCTTCTTCTATATGAAGTCTTTTACCCTGGAAAAAAAATCATAAGCAAGCTTACGGGATGAAACTCCACTGCCACGAGGCGGAACCTTGGCAAAACCAATCTAGGGCTCCGGCGGAGCTGTTCTGCCGGGGAAACTTCCCTCCAGGAGGTCATCAACATCATCATCACCAATGATCCTCTCATCGGAAGGGGGTCAATCTCCATTATCATCTTCACTAGCACCATGTCCTATGAAACCCTAGTTCATCTCTTGTATCCAATTTTTGTACCAAAACCTCAGATTGGTACCTGTGGGTTGCTAGTAGTGTTGATTACTCCTTGTAGTTGATGATAGTTGGTTTATTTGGTGGAAGATCATATGTTTAGATCCTTAATGCATATTAATACCCCTCTTATTATGAACATAAATATGCTTTGTGAGTAGTTACATTTGTTCCTGAGGACATGGGTGAAGTCTTGCTATAAGTAGTCATGTGAATTTGGTATTCGTTCGATATTTTGATGAGATGTATGTTGTCTCTCCTCTAGTGGTGTTATGTGAACGTCGACTACATGACACTTCACCATTATTTGGGCCTAAGGCATTGGGAAGTAATTAGTAGATGATGGGTTGCTAGAGTGACAGAAGCTTAAACCCTAGTTTATGCATTGCTTCGTAAGGGGCTGATTTGGATCCACTAGTTTCATGCTATGGTTACCTTAATACTTCTTTTGTAGTTGCAGTGCTCGTAATAGGGGTTAATCATAAGTGGGATGCTTGTCCAAGAAAGGGCAGTACCGAAGCACCAGTCCACCCGCATATCAAATTATCAAAGTAACGAACGTGAATCATATGAGCGTGATGAAAACTAGCTTGACGATAATTCCCATGTGTCCTCGGGAGCGCTTTTCTCATTATAAGAACTTGTCCAGGCTTGTCCTTTGCTACAAAAAGGATTGGGCCACATTGCTGCACCTTATTTACTTTCATTGCTTCTTACCCATTACAAATTATCTTATCACAAAACTATCTATTACCTACAATTTCAGTGCTTGCTGAGAACATCTTACTGAAAACCGCTTGTCATTTCCTTCTGCTCCACATTGGGTTCGACACTCTTACTTATCGAAAGGAATACAATAGATCCCCTATACTTGTGGGTCATCACGCAGCATAGCGATAGAACAAAGCAACTAGCATAGCAATGATAGTAGTGAGATCCAGGGTAATGGTCATCTTGCCTGAAATCCCGCTAGCAAGAAGAACGATTCCAGGAAGAAGACGAACGGGCGAAGACAAACCAAGCGTAGTCGAACGAATCCTCATGATCGCAACGAAACATGAACTATCGAGAAGGAGCACAACCGGAAAGAGGCAAACAACATGGTAAACACATAACACATAAACATGACATGATGCTCAACTAAGTATGATGCGTGACAAGGCTATATGATGGTACTCATGGAAAGAGATGATGCATACAAGAGCAACTCATCAAAGCAAGTTTAAATGAGGCCGGAAACAACATATAACAAATCCGGTAAGTCCTCGTATGCAAATTTCGAAATTAGTCCAGATCTGAATAAACCTTATGTTCAAGTAGTTAAACAGCAAGTTAAGATGCACCAAGATGATCTACATGAAATTATAGTCAAGTTACATATAAAGTTCATTTAGTTCGGAGCTACGACCTACAAGATATGAGCAAAACAAGTTAAACATGGCATTGATGCAAAATGCATTCAAACATCAAGCACACACTCTCAAAACAAGGAATCAATATGACATTATGAAACTACATGCAATTCTAAGCAAGTTTCATATAGAGCATGCTCAAAATGGAGCAACAGTGCAACACATACACTCCAAACAAGTTTAATGGGCAAACTGACCAAAACAGCAAGTAGGCACATTGCAATCATTAAAACAACATGCTACAGGAATCATAAGAGCACAAACTTGACATGAACTTCAAGTACAGATAACATACTTCAAATATCATTAAGGCTCAGGTTCATAGGCATCAAGATTAAACCAATATGATCAATGAAAAAAGCAACTTTATAACACAAGAGCATATGCATGAGTAGAGTTAATATGATGACATGTTGGGGGCATGAAACAAGGATGCTACAGCAACTATATCTAGCAACCAAGGGCATGGAATCAAAGTACACATAACAAAGAGCAAATAACATCATGGCATCATATACATATGGCTCATGGATTAGTGGGAAACAACAAGACAAGATTGAATGTTGAAACAGTTTCAACAAGTGTAAAACGGTGACATTATGATAGCATGTTTGCAAGCATGAAATAGAGGAATATGACATCCAAAATTACCAACCATGGCATGTGCGCAAAGAACTCATGGCATACATCAAAACATGTAATTTGAGCATCTACATAAGAGGCATGGATCACTCAATAACAATATCACAACAAGGCATCATGAAGTTAACAGAAATCTGGAACATCATGTAGGCATGTTCATGGCAATAAAAACATATGCTACAAGACATATATAAGGCATAAAAAGGCATGGATAGATAGAGGATGACATGGAAAATAAAACATGTCAAATAATTATCTCCAGATTATGCATGGATAAATTGGTAGCATCAAGAAAATATGGCAACATGATATGACAGAAACAGACTTGACAAAACATTAACAACAAGTAGCCTATTTCACGAGCTTTATGCACTCACTATAGGGCATATAAGAATACAAGGATTGCGCTGCTATAAAGATGGCATGATTATGCTCGTAAAAATGTAGACATTATGCTCAAAAGAAAATCACACAAAAAGATATAAAAATGACAAATAGGGAAGTTACAGCAGTTTTCAGCAGTTAACAGCAACATGCACTTTTGCAACAGGAATTAATATGTCAACATGCACCTTAACATGAAGGAAAAGCACACGAACATGTAGATAATGAAGAGCAGAATATGAGCGTATCAAGATCATCATCATAGGATCAACAGGTAGAAAGTTATGGCACTCACAAGATGCATACATGATGTTAATAATCAGCAAATTTCAGCAGTTTATATCACTTAGCAGTTCTGTAATGAAGATTAAGGTATCAATGTGAACAGTAACATGCATGCAAATTACTCCATCATGAAGAGCACTCTGAGATGAACATTTCGACATATTATGCACGCAAAATGGAGCAACACGTATGAAGTTATGATATGACAAACATGAGCACATATGCTGAAAATCCTGGGGACTTGGTGTAAAATTCACCTCGCGGGATCGGGTCGGAGAGATCCCGGGACTGAGCGGAGCGGGACGGGGACAAGCATTTGGTTGGGGGGGGCTGGTGATCTGGTCCTAGTTGACCAGATCCAAACAAGGACGGCGACGACTCCGGCGAGTTGGACGACGGCGGGCGGAGTAGGGCCGGCGAGGCGTTGCGGCTGAGGGCAGAGTAGGGCCAGCAAGGCGCTGTGGCGGCACGCTCTGTCGAGCAGGGTCAGCGGCGCAGGGACAAGCGGGAGGCGGGGCGCCCTGGCGGCGGCGGCGCGCGCGGAGGTGCGGGGCGGCACCAGAGTGAGGCAGCGGGGCAGCGTCGGCGACGACTGGCGAGGAGGCAGCGGTGAACGGGCGGCGGCGCGGGGAGCGAGGGCAGCGGAGGTGGCGAGGCTTGGTTGGCGGTGGCGGATGGAGGCGATGCGAGGCGCACCGGCGGCGTAGG